>NW_021253250.1:0-1604 GCF_002162155.2 Triticum dicoccoides
TAGCTAGCAATTTGGAATGTATCCATGCAAGTGACAAATGTATAAAATGCTTCACACTAACAACATGGAGTGCACTAATTAATGTTTATATATGAATTGCAAAAGCATCCATTGCCTGTATTTCAAACCGCTCTCACTCTATGGATCAATAATATGAAATAAACACATGCACATGCTAGAATTCAATAGAGTATGGGTGTCTGATAGACCGATTTTTGTCCATACGCAATTTTGCAAAATTCATGATCTCATCCAAAAATAGTAATGCCATTTATATTTTAATTTAATGCATATAACCGCCTTTTACACGTAGATATCTCTCTATCTAACGCATACGTGCACACACTTTATATGCATCAACATTTCTCTTTCACACATGCTCACAATCTCTCTCAGGGTGTCGGGGTGTCTCACGCACATGCTCTCTCTATTTCTCTATCTCTCTTTCTGACTACTATGTACCACTCTTTTCACTAATCTCAGTTGGAAAACACTATTTCTCTCACATGCATATATACACATGCACAGTCTCTACTAGCCCTCTATACGCACATATATGTGCCTACGTGTCTCCCGCATGCACATTATCTTTAGGCCTCTCTCGCACACATTGCCCCCCCGACACACCTCTCTAATAGTAGTTGGCAGATATGATTTCATCATATCATTCGGTAGGATATCCCTGGCTGTTAGGCTGGATGGTAATACGAGGCAAAGTTTTACCCTAGTTCAGATCGGACCCTTGCAGTTGAAGAAAGAGCCTACTCCTGATACTGTATATTAGTGTTAGGGGTGTGTACAAAGTACACGTGAATACCAGGCATTGTGTGTGTGTGTATACTATCGATGAACTAGCCCCCAAGCTTGTATAACATACTAAGGGCCTAGGGTTACAAATCATATATAGTCGGCTTATCACCAGTGGGGATAGAGTCCTCTGCGACTCTGGTAGCTTCTTGTTGTACGCCGAGTCCTCCACATGGGTCTCCATATAACACGTCTCGGTCCAACCTATATGTGGCGCAGGATGGAACCGACCCATGAATCTTCATGTTGACCCACCACAACTAGAAATGATGTGCCCACCACACCACACACGCAATCGGTCACTAAGTAAATAAGCATATACAATAGTACAACGATATCTAGCTCACGATACGTCTCCATATTTTGTTGATGGCACTGATGGACTTTGCATTTGATGCGTGCTCCGTATTTTGTTGACGACACTTACGGTCATTGTATTTGAAGCGAAAGCACGATATGGTCACTGGACTTCAGAATAAGCTCATCACGGTCACCACATACATTTTGTCGTGCTAACCAACATGTGGTTGGATGGTTAGAGGACAGTGGTTTCTCGAGCCCACCAAGGTTAAAGTCCCAGTGCTCGCATTTATCTTGTGTTAATTTCAGTATTTTCCGGCGATGTACGTTCAGTGGGAGGAGACGTTCCACTCGACTACGAGGCACCTATGGTGACTTCGTAAAATATCAAGATCATATATGCTGGCCCACTCTCTTGAAGGTGCGGCAGCGGACTGGCGGTGGGGAGTGGTTTCGGGGAGGGCGGGCCGGCCGCGGGCGGCGGGGGCGGGCGGTTC
>NW_021253251.1:0-600 GCF_002162155.2 Triticum dicoccoides
GAAGAAGATCATAACCAGCACGCGTAAGTCGTTCCCATGCAGGTCCCCAGTGGCACGCGTAAATCATTGGAGGCAGTAAAAGAAATTCCAAACAACTGAGAGTACGGGCCGGCCGAGCCACAACACTTGTTTAGTTAAAGTCAAATTTAGTACGTACCCAACAAGGGCAGAGATACAAAGAAACATAGTTTAAACCAATCTAGTGATACGGGAGAGATGCAAACACAATTCAATAGTACCCAACAAAGCTAGGAGAGAGATCCAAACATAGCTCGACATAACAAATCAACACACAAACACACCCACTAATCATCAGTTAGGTAGGAAATTCACGTTGTAGCGCCTTGTGAGCAGACGGGGTAGCACCTTCTTGAGCTGCAAATCAACTCGGTCAACAATTTCCTCTCTCCAGTTGCCCTGTCACACAGTTTTTAGGTTATTAGTCATCACCCTAATGAAAAGACCATAGTTTTGCATAGAAAGACTTCTACCTCTGTAAAGCTCTTGAAATGCTGGCCGTAATGCGCCGTTGCCACGCTTGAAAAATGTAAAGCTCCGAAAAAATCTATTGGAAAGCCTATTCCCCACCTCGCCAACCAA
>NW_021253252.1:0-719 GCF_002162155.2 Triticum dicoccoides
TGGACTATTACTCACCGTTTTCTGGTCCCAAATGATTTCCATTCTTGTTGAACCCCAAGGTGCGTTTACGTGTCGGTCATCAACACTCACAGTTTTGGCCGATTCTGGCCCGTTTCGTGGACTATTACGCACTGTTTTGGGGTCCCGGAGTAATTTCCACGAGTAATGAACCCTGCGGTGCGTATACGTGTCGTTCATCAACGCTCGCAGTTTTGGCCGATACTGACCCGTTTCGTGGACTATTACTCACCGTTTTGGGGTCCCAAAGCGATTTCCATAGTTGTTGAACCCCAAGCTGCGCTTACGTGTTGGTCATCAACACTCGCAGTTTTGGTCGGTTCTGGCCCGTTTCGTGGACTATTCCTCACTGTTTTGGGATCCCGGAGTGATTTCCATGATTAACGAACCCTAGGGTGCGTTTACGTGTCGGTCATCAGCAATCGCGGTTTTTGTCGATTCTGGCCCGTCATGGACTATTCCTCACTGTTATAGGTTCCCGGAGTGATTTCCATGATTAACGAACCCTGGGTGCGTTTACGTTTCGGTCATCAACACTCGCGTTTTTTGTCGATTCTGGCCCGTTTCATGGACTATTACTCACCGTTTTGGGGTCCGAAAGTGATTTCCATTCTTGTTGAACCCAAGGTGCGCTTACGTGTCGGTCGTCAACACTCACAGTTTTGTTCGATTCTGGCCCATTTCGTGGACTATTACTCACT
>NW_021253253.1:0-627 GCF_002162155.2 Triticum dicoccoides
ATATCTCCCACGTGTCGAAGCACGACTTAGAGGCATAACCGCATTGTGGTTTTGTCGCAAGAAGGGTCATCTTCACACAATCACATGTAATGAACAAGAATGGGATAAAGAGTTGGCTTACAATCGCCACTTCACACAATGAACAAATAAATCATACATCATTCAAAGTACACACATAGTCCGGCTACGGACGAAGCCAAAAGAAAAGAAGATCCAACTGCTAGATCCCCGATCGTCCCAACTGGGCTCCACTACTGATCAACATGAAACGAAACATAGCAACAACTAAGATCTTCATTGAGCTCCCATCCGAGCTCGGTTGCATCATCTGCACTGGTATCATCGGCACCTGCAACTATTGTGATAGTATCTGGTGAGTCACGAGGACTCAGCAATTTCAAAACCCACGAGATCAAGACTATTTAAGCTTATGGGTAGGAAGTGGTAATGAGGTGGAGTTGCAGCAAGCACTAAGCAAATATGGTGGCTAACATACGCAAATAAGAGCGAGAAGAGAAGCAATGGAACGGTCGTGAAGCTAGCAATAATCAAGAAGTGATCCTGAACTCCTACTTACGTCAAACATAACCCAAAACCGTGTTCACTTCCCGGACTCCGCCGAAAAGA
>NW_021253254.1:0-1044 GCF_002162155.2 Triticum dicoccoides
ATAGCCTATACTTATGTATTTCGAAATTACATGGGCCTGGCCCAATAATAAGGTGACGCAGCACCTAAAATAGCCTCGGGACGAAATTTATGAAGTGGCATCTTGTATATTTCGTCCAAGGCTTCATGCACACATTATGGTGGCTTCAAAGTCCTGAAATCATCACTTGTAACTCCGTTCTTGTTCCCCTTGCGCATGCCATCATCTCCATGCTTGTTCTTGCTCCAATGTTCATCCTTCTCCAAGCTAGGCCCTTCATTTGTAAGCAAAACAAATGTATCCAATTTAGGCAGCATCATATTCTCATGAACATTAGAATCATTACCAAGAAACGAAAGTACTTGATAATTTAGTTGGCGTGCACGAGCTCTAGTAATTGCTCCAGTATGTATAGCAGCAGGGGCTGTGGGTGTAACAATTGTATTGATGTCCTCATCATCCTCCCCTTCTTGAAATGAAGTCGTCCTCGACGGAAGTTCATCTTCCTCACCCACATAATGCTTCAAATCTGCAATGTTAAAAGTGGGACTAACCCCAAAATCTGCAGGCAACTCAAGTTTATATGCATTATCATTTATTTTCTCTAACACCTTAAAGGGACCATCAGCACGTGGCATTAGCTTTGATTTGCGCAAATCAGGAAATATATCCTTACGCAAATGTAACCAAACAAGATCTCCAGGTGCAAACACAACATGTTTTCTACCCTTATCTCCAGCAAGTTTATATTTAGCATTCATACGCTCAATGTTTTCCTTAGTTAACTCATGCATTTTTAAAATCAATTCAGCACGTTGTTTAGCATCAAAATTAACCTTCTCCGAAGATGGAAGAGGCAACAAATCAATAGGTGCACGAGGTAGGAAACCATACACAACTTCAAAAGGGCACATCTTAGTAGTAGAATGCAATGAGCGATTATAAGCAAATTCAATATGAGGCAAGCATTCCTCCCACATTTTCTTATTATTCTTCAAAACAGCCCTAAGCATAGTAGACAACGTTCTATTGACTACTTCAGTTTGTCCATCAGTTTGGGGGTGA
>NW_021253255.1:0-1318 GCF_002162155.2 Triticum dicoccoides
ATGAACCGAGCGGTGCTGGAGACATCCACCTGAATTGGGGTGTCAGTACTATCAATCACTTTGTCTCCTGCATAAATGCACCGCCTTATGTCTGTGTCAGCAATAACTGCGTTAGGTGCAGCAACTACGACTGAAATCAATTGGGCACCGCCTGAGGCATGAACAATACTGTCATGGTCATGAGATCGATTAGCAAGAAATTGTTTCTGTCCTTGATTTTGCTTTGCAGAGGAACCTGGGTGATTGTTGCTCTGAATTTGCAAGGACATATTTTGAAATTTATCCTTTTCTGAGGAATCATGTTGAGTCTGCTTCTGCAGTCTGATGAGCTGAGGATTGGAAAAAGTGGAGAAAGCAGGATCTTAACTTTGAGGCAAAACTTCTGAATTTGCAAGCGGAATGAGTTCAACCTTGTTCATCCACTGACCAAATCTAGCAGCAGGGATTTGATCAAGCTGAATCTTCAACCTTTGTCTAGAAATCAACAAATTATTCCTTGTATCACAGTGCTGCACACTATCAAATAGCTGACCACAAAAAGTACAAATTCTGCCAATCTTTTCATAGAACAAATAAACCCAAGTAGCAAATCTTTCATCGAAAGATATACAAATCTTGTCTCTAACAGAACTGACCACAGACAGCTTAATAATTCCGCACATGTAATCAGGTTTAGCAAAGAGCATGGCCTGAATAAAAGGATGAAACTCTGAAACTTGGCCCAAAGAAGTCAGAATCTTACTCAGAAGTTCTTGAGAGCGGAATCAAGCAGGAACACCATATATACGGACAGTAACAAAGATGGTGTCAAACTTATAATCATGAATATCCTTGCTGTTATCTTCTGGATCCATGAACTCAACCAAGAAATTATCAGATCCCATACTCCAGGGCTGCCTCGTGAAAACAAACATAGCAGATTGCAAGGACTGAAAGTGAGCCACAAATATGTACCTTGAAAGTTGGGAGATACCCTGATAATTATCCCTCCATGCTCTTGCCATGGACTGCTGAACCACGTTAAGCGAGAGAGTTCTTGGCTGCCCTCCAGTGACCGCCAGCTTCATCAAGATGTTGTATGCTGCATCGTTGCCTTTTTCTTTGCTATGATCTGAAGGATGGTGATCGGCCTGGATGTGAATAACTTGAGGATCTTGAATGGAGAGACCTTGCATGTTGATTTCAATCCCAGGATCTGGATTGAAATTCTCTGTGTTGACCAGGGGATCAGGTAGATGGCTATGAGATTCATGTGGCTCCATAGGAAGAGCACAGGCAGGCGAAAAAGCAGAGGAAAACAGTGGAAGAGAGATAGTTC
>NW_021253256.1:0-921 GCF_002162155.2 Triticum dicoccoides
GTGGTAGTAGCTGAATCATGGATCACAAACACAGAACTCAGTTCCTGAGGACGGCTGCAATGAGACAACCCACCATGTACTCCTACATGGCCTCTCACCGCTACCTTTACCAAATCGTGTTCACACACTTAGCTCACACACAGTAGGACATGTTCACACACCTCTGATTCATCCCCGATGAATCAGACCTGACTCAACTCTAAGCAGTAGCAGGCATGACAAACAAACATGAATGAGTAGGCACAACAGGGCTCAAACAACTCCTACTCATGCTAGTGGGTTTCATCTATTTACTGTGGAATGACAGGTCATGCAAAGGATAAAGGGGTTCAGCTACCGCAGCAAGTAACAGATGAATCGGTGTTGTCCTAATGCATTAAAAGAGAGCAGGAGCGAGAGAGTAGGATTGTATCGGAATGAACATAGGGGTTTTGCTTGCCTGGCACTTCTGAAGATAGCATAGCTCTTCATCGGTGTCATCGATCACATCATCGGTATCACGTCTATCGAGAGGGGACAATTACCGGCAAATACAGAAAAGACACGATCAATGCAATGCACAATATGATGCATGCTATGACATGGCAATTTGAATGTGTTTTGGGCTAATGCACCTAAAACCAGATTAAATAAAGTTGGTTTGAATCCAAGATTCAAATTCAAACTCCATATGTGGTTATTTAAATGTCATTCACTTCATTTGCTCTAAACAGTAGTGATAAGTTGTTCTAACATGCATGAAAATGGTACAGATGGATTCCTTGAATTTTTCTGATAATTTTTTATATATAAATTATTTAATTTGGAGTTACGGTTAATTTTCTATGAATTTTGGAAGTTTTAGGCATTTTTCTGGAATTTCAGAATTAAATTAAATCCAGAAAGCATTACTGCGTCAGCATGACGTTGGCATGACGTCAG
>NW_021253257.1:0-385 GCF_002162155.2 Triticum dicoccoides
AAATAAAATAGCAATTAAAACCAAAATAAAATCTTATTTGATTTTTTATTAAATCCTCAATATTTCTTTATTTTGGGAAAGTCATTTTATTCCCTCTCTCATATTTTGATAGCAGAAATAAATGAAGATAAAATAAATAAAATCAAATGATCCCTATTTCAAAATTTGAGAAAACTCAAATATGAAAATAACGAAATCCCCAACTCTCTCCGAGGGTCCTTGAGTTGCGTAGAATTTCTAGAATCCACCAAAAGCAATAAAATATGATATGCAATGATGATCTAATGTATAACATTCCAAATTGAAAATTTGGGATGTTACAAACCTACCCCCCTTAAGATGAATCTCGCCCTCGAGATTCGGGTTGGCTAGAAAATAGGTGAGG
>NW_021253258.1:0-397 GCF_002162155.2 Triticum dicoccoides
GACTAAAGGAATCCGTTACTCGTGGGTAAAGAGTACACCCTCTGCAGAGATTAAACCTATTCGAATAGCCGTGTCCATGGTTAAGGACTACAGTCTGGATGGGTCAAGTGTTGATCTTAGTGTCAGTCTTCGGAGGAGAAAACTGCTAAACCAGAACATGGATCGTGACTTGTGACTTTTGATGATTATGATTATTATTATTATGGACTAACCCCTTTATATTATTTGAAGTATTGAGTATCCCTAGGACGGTTTTACCTCGTGGATATTCACTATGATTGCTTACTTTATAAGCCCTTTATGTGGTGTCGCTCAGATGCCCGACTGTGGCATGCTGTTATTTATTTACTTTATAAGCCCTTTATGTGGTGTCGTTCAGACGCCCGACTGTGGCATG
>NW_021253259.1:0-870 GCF_002162155.2 Triticum dicoccoides
AAAAACACATATAAACAGAGAGTAAATGCAAGATTTATTAAATAACAACAAGGAAAAATATTGGGTTGTCTCCCAACAAGTGCTTTTGTTTAAAACCTTTTAGCTAGGCATTGATAATTTTAATGATGCTCACATGAAAGACAAGAATTGAAGCACAAAGAGAGAATCATGAAACACGTGACAAACACATCTAAGTCTAACATACTTCCTATGCATAAGCATATTATAAGCAAACAAATTTGCAAGACAAGCAAAAACTAGCATATGCAAGGAAGAAGAAAGAGACGATAGCAATCTCAAGATGACGAGAGGTAATTTAATAAGATAAAAATTTCTACGACCATATTTTCCTCTCTCATAATAATTACATGTAGGATCATGGGCAAATTCAACAAAATAGCTATCACTGTAAGTGCATCTAGTGCCCCTTAGTGATTTTGGTGTATTGAAGACTTATAGGTTAAGGGACTGATGCATTTGTAAGTGTACACATGTCTATAAGTCTATGAGGAGTTTGATATTTACAGAGAAAGTCGACCCCTAAAAATGAAGTTCTTCAACTGAAGACTTTGGATTTCTGAAGACTTTCTGAAGACTTTGAAGGTGAAGAAATTGGTGTGACCTTGAAGACATGGCAATCATTCGAGGAACATGAAGCGTGAAGACTTTTGTTTTCATAGTTTCATTTTATCTTTCTTGAGTCATAGGAAACACCGTACTGTTAAAGGGGGTCGAGGAAATACTAAGGAAAAATTTCCATGTGATGCTCAACTCAAAATCCTACACCTACCAATCCCTTCGAGTGAAGCCATTGGAAATCTCATATAGTTCAGTCATATTCTTCAGAGACAGAGACGAATTTCTTCTGGT
>NW_021253260.1:0-384 GCF_002162155.2 Triticum dicoccoides
AACAAGGGATTTGAATCTGTTGGGAGGGGCTGTTTGGATCTTGCCCGGGGTAACCAACATATTGGCGACCCTTTTGTCCACCGATGCCTTTGCCACCGATGAATGAGGAATGGCTCGGGTGCTCATGCTGTCATGCATCCTCCAGCGCGAATGTTGGAGACGAGCTCGCACGAGCAGTGTTTTTTTGTCCCACAACGCCGCCCGAGCCGCCCGCAGACCGACAGGCGACCCGCAAATTACGCCATCCAACTGTAACCGCACACATTATGATAACAACTCAACCAACCGGACAAAATTCACGCAAACACGTAGATAAACTGATATTTCATATAAACAACGATGAAAATCATATAAAATACCGGATTTTCATACAAACATGACGGA
>NW_021253261.1:0-1043 GCF_002162155.2 Triticum dicoccoides
GTGGGAGCGCTACCTCTTCAGTATACTTCAACCCCTCGCTTCATGTTTTTCGCTTTACTCAACTGTTAAAGAATTCGCCTTTTGCGTTATCTTGAGTGCGTTTGGTGGTGCCGTGGTAGTTGCTTGCTGAATCTGATGGGACCGTGCAGCCGGTTGTGAATTCTGTAGCTTATGGGGTTTAGGGGTCTTTCTGGCTTTGAATCACATGCCTTCTGTGTTAAAGGATTGTTATATTTCTCGTTTTGACTAGGGATGATTTAGAATTTATATTCTGGTCGCTCAAATCTTTAGTGTTTGGCAATTTGGAGGCTGTGGAATCTAATTAGAGTTTGCAAGGGTTTTTGTTTAGTTGTTAGTTGCGTAGAACTGATTTGATTTGACCTGGCATATTCTCTAGACTACGATATATACCAGGTTTCTCCAGTCACCAACCAATTTTTCCATGCAAGCCAAGCTGCCTTCAGCATACCCTCCAACCTGGATAATTGACTACTACCAAGGGGTAGTGCAGGAATAAGCTTGCAGGTCACATGCCTTAGCACTTACTGTAAATCTGTCGATCTGCACCTTGAAACCAATTAGATCTTGCGCCTTGCAGAACTATGAAACAAAAAATCTTATACAATGATGATCATGTGAATATCAGTACATAGATATATGACAAGTGAATCATCATAGGGAATCTGATGATACAAAACCTAATAAACTTCTGAACCATGACACAGCAAGCCACTGCCTGAAAATGCACGCCCTATGTAAATTGCGATCTCCCATTGTTGTTGAAATGACTCCCTATAGTTTGGTTTTCTAGCAAAGGTTACAATGCGAAAAACTTAAAATGGCAGTTATCGGTATAAGCTCAGCATATCTTTTTCACCAAATTAATCAGCTAGGAAAACAAACCTCTTACCCTTCTGTCCAAATTTCTATACAAACTACTTTTGTCTTCATGAATCCAGATAACACCACCTTCATCTTACTGTGATTTTCTTGCGACATACTCAAAACTGTACAACTATATAATGGCGTACTTTTTTTACTCT
>NW_021253262.1:0-1555 GCF_002162155.2 Triticum dicoccoides
TATCTACTGGTTTTTGCTATGATGGTAATTTTATTTCCATAGTTACTAATAATAAATATTTTTTTTTCATTTCTTAATAAATCTAACCAACTCTCAGGTATATACGCATGTCTCAACTACTCCCTCCGTTTCTAAATATAAGATTTTTTAGAGATTACAATAAAGAATACATATGGAGCAAAATGTGTGAATCTACGCTATGAAATACGTCTATATACACCCGTACGTAGTCCTTATTGAAATCTCTAAAATGTCTTATATTTAGAGACGGAGGGCGTAACAAGACTATCCTATGACCGAGTTGACCCCTAGAAACCGGATTCCCATTTCAAAAGCCTCCCGTGCATGAAAATTTTACCCACAAACATTGAGTCCTAAACTTCTTTTTTGGGTATATATTGTAGAAAGAATAGAGAGGAAGGTTGACAAAATGAGGTGGGTTCTATTGTTGTATCGCTTGAGCCCCGTGGACGTATTTATAGGAGTACATGATCAACTTGGAGTATAAGACAAGTTAGAACAAATCCTAATATATCCTATATTTTCTAATAATCACAATACTCAACATCCCTCCACAGTCACAAAGGTAGCGACGCAGACGGTGAGACAGGAGAAGAATCCTAAGGTAAGCCGATGGACACCATCCCCCCTCCCTAGTCGTAACGATCGATGCATAGCAGAAGATGTGGCTGGAGTGAAACCGATGAGATTGCTCCATCAAGTCGTCCCTTTGTGCCGATGTCAATCTAACCGAGAGCGTAGGATGGTGTATCCATGTTTGAGGTAGCCATGCGAGGGATGACATGGTCGATGTCAACTCGGGGTGGTCGATGTTGAGTTAGTCGCCATGGCGCCGCAGGCGCAAGGAAGCGCCGTGGTAGTCTTCGGAGCAGTGTTGTCGAGGTAGTGGTGCACCGGGAAGAAGACGGTGTTGATGAGTTGTCACGCTAGGTTTGTCAAGGCCAGGGACACGTCATGGACGAAGGCACGCGTCGGTGTTGCCAGCCTCGGGCATGCTAGACGGACGAACTCGATGTTGACGAGGCGCCACACCAAGCTTACCAGGCCCGAGGACACATCATGGACAAAGACACACGTCGATGTTGCCAGCACTTGGCATGCCTAGATGAGGATCCGCACGAGTTATATGCCATTGTAACACCCCTATGTAAGGAGCTAAAGTGATCATCATAAGCTACTTTGATTAACTAGTCTTGATCGACGTTGATTCATATCTTATTTAAATTCCACTTTAAATCAAATTCAAATTGTAAGAGGAATTAAGAATTTCAGAAATAAGAAAACTAAAAAGTTCACGCAATGGCAAATAATCATTGAATAATTGTCATGGTGAAACCAATATTTTATATAAAGTAATTAAATACCCTAAAACAATTAAAACACGGTCCAAAACAGTATTTTAATTGCTTTTAAAGTTATAAGAATTCTAAAGTAATTTAAAAGCCTCCCAAACTTTTCCTGGCATTGTCCAAAATTGCACTTTAAATAATGGGCGAAGTTCCTACTTTTACTAAACCTATTTGCTATTTAAAAT
>NW_021253263.1:0-522 GCF_002162155.2 Triticum dicoccoides
GGGGCATGGTGGAAAGACACACGTGACAGGTCTAAGCGCAATGGGCGGCTTCTCCTCACGGAAGAACGGCAGCAGAACTGCATGCGCAGGAGAAAATGGCAGCACATGAAACAACTAATAGTAAAGATATGTGTGTGCTGTATTTTTCTGAGGGACAATTCCATTTCTCCCCCTACCTTGAACCCACACCTGGCATTTACCCCTAAAGTTTGAGTATGCTCTAAAATACCCTCTTCCGTTAGGTGGTGTATAGAAATACCCCTCGGCGACGTTTCTGTTAGGTCAAAGGGGTTTGACCATGTGCTTTGTCCAAAATGCCCCTTGTTGTACTAGTCCACGTTTAGGTAAAGAAAAAAAAACTAAGTCAAAGTTAGACCAGTCAACAGGGACTGGTCAAATTAGATTTTGGAGGCCCACATGTCATTCTTTCTAACTGTTTTATAGTTAGTAAAGGGCCCATGGGTCAGTGGAACACTTACCTGGAGGGTTAGCCTAAATACCTTTTAACAACAGCGGCTAAAC
>NW_021253264.1:0-392 GCF_002162155.2 Triticum dicoccoides
TTTTTCATGAACGGGATTTGGGACATCCTTTTTGAAGGAAGTTTTGTATGGGGTATTGTGTTTTGCAAACACATCCCACTAACTTTAAAATCTTTTGAACATGATCTTCAACATCATGCTGGTGTCAAACCAGTCCGGCAATATTGCTCCACGACTGCCGACCTGCGCTAGACACGTCGTCACTTTGTTGAGCCGAGCTCAACTTCTTCGGATCATCATCTCGGCAAGCCGAACAAAAGTCCGGCATCGCGAAGGATAAATCATCACCAACATCGCCGCCCCACGGATTACAGGAGCGGGCATACCGGCATCGACCACGTCACAACCTGCATCGACAGGGCCGCACTATTTCAAGCTGGTGTCCATCACGCCGACCTACTTCGACATCTCGG
>NW_021253265.1:0-385 GCF_002162155.2 Triticum dicoccoides
CAATAACCTGATAGTATAAAAGAAATTTATGAAATAAATAACAAGTAATGCCACAGTCGGGCGTCTGAGCGACGCCACATAAAGGGCTTAAAAAAATGCCACAGTCGGGCGTCTGAGCGACGCCACATAAAAGGGCTTTAAAAGAAATGCCACAGTCGGGCGTCTGAGCGACGCCTCATAAAGGGCTTTAAAAGAAATGCCACAGTCGGGCGTCTGAGCGACGCCTCATAAAGGGCTTTTAAAAGAAATGCCAAAGTCGGGCGTCTGAGCGACGCCTCATAAAGGGCTTTAAAGGAAACAATCAAAGTGAATATCCCGGAGGTAGAACTATCCCAGAGATACACGATAATAACATCAATATCATGGGTTAGTCAAATAATAATAA
>NW_021253266.1:0-1078 GCF_002162155.2 Triticum dicoccoides
AAGCCTAACTATACTACGTGGTCCATCACAAGCTCAGGGTCACCACCTGGGTCTTTAGCCTACTCGTTGATGTCAACGTCTACATAGAACCCATCAGAAGGGGTTGCAGCGTCTTCTGTAAAAATGTAGATTATAGCAACATGAGTACAAAGGTACTCAGCAAGACTTACATCAGATCCTACATACATGCATAGTATCAAGAAGGGTTGGTGGAGTTATTGCAGCAAGCCAGCTTTGACTCTTGGCTAGGCTATCCTACGATACTCCAACTTGAAATAGTTTTGCGCACACGAGTCCACTATTCACCACTTCAATACACTACCGAGGATCCACCTCCGTCTTCCTACGGAAGAGCCATCCTCGGCACTCACACTTATCTTGAGGCTTTTAGTAGTTTCCATTTACTTGTCTATGAACTGTATATGCAACCAAGTAGTCCTTTACCGCGGACGCGGCTATTCGAATAGATCATGTTAACCCTGCAGGGGTGTACTTCTTCATACATGTTTCCACCACTTAGCGTCTGCACACGACATGTGCTCGGCAGACTTCAAGCGAAAGCCGACGTGGGTGTAGACCACGACCTACCTAAACACTTAAGCCTCTAGTCCAGGTTTATCGCTTATTCAGGTTCCATCCGCAGGGAGTTCGGCCGAGGTTTCCCATACGGCCCCGAACGATGTGAACAGGGTTCCCGAGATACCTAACGGGTATTCGGTACACCCGGCCACGTACCTACCGCATCACAGCCCACCCCTACGGTCAGCGCTGTCCACGGCCTCCAGTAGGCTACAAACACCAGAAACTACTTGCAACTCCTGGACAGAGAGCTAGGGTGAATAAGAAGTCGAGCGGGGTCATATTTCAGGGCCCAATGTATGGTAGTAGCTGATTCTTAAATCACACATACAGATCTCAGTGCTTAAGGTCGGCTTCAATGAAACAACCCACCATGTACTCCTACATGGCCTCTCATCGATACCTTTACCAAATCGTGTTCACCACACCACTCTCATTACCGACATAATCATTTCACTCTAGCCCATCACCCAGATGAACCAGACCTGACACGACTCTA
>NW_021253267.1:0-2700 GCF_002162155.2 Triticum dicoccoides
AGGAAAGGATATGATCGCCAAAGCTTGAATTGAATCCACCGGAGAAGAAACGACAATGAAGGATGATGAACTTGAAACTGTTGAGCATCTTCATAGGAAATCACCGGATCAGAACATTGATTGAAAAGAGTGAAGTGACTTCACATGAATAAATGGATACTTGATTAAAATAAATGAGTCCTTGAAGAAAAGGGTGGGAGGGTGGGGATAAACAAAGACAACTTGGGATGAACGAAACAAACACCGTTGAGAAAACTTAGAATTGATCTTGCGGATGGGGAGAATGATGGGATCATCTCGAAGAGAAGCACACTGGTTGGAAAAGAATTAACATGACAACCTCGATGATCAAGAAGGATTAGTATTCACATAGCAATATGAGAACACTGTTTAGGAAAGGTATGGATTCAACACTTGACTTCGAAGCAACTCGGATACCACAAATAAAACTAAACAAAGAATTGGCTTGTAGAAATAAGCCGGAACAAATACATATGATAGAGATTTACCCAATCCCATATCATGCATTTGTCGAAAAGATATTCGAGGAGCTACTTGAATTCCCACCTATAAACTCCTGAAACTTTCTGGTTATGCAATCTGGTGTTGGGGATACAGGGCAAGCAATATATCTCACGCAAACTAACAATACCTACATCCAAGTTGTATCCATCCGTCAACACATAACCAAGAAAACTCCGGAAATCGTGTACCTCAACCTTCGAAAAGCATCCGTTATACGAGCTATGGCAATACTCCCAAACTCCCCAGTACTGGGTGGCGTCGAGGTTATCTCACCAACAACTGCATAAAAGAGATTTTCGATGTCGGCAAAACTCAGGTATTCCAGAACTGCAACGATAAAATTATGACGACAACACCTCGGAGCTCAACTCCTCGGGACACTGCCACAACCCCTAAATGTCAGGAGGCACCAAGAACAATGTTCTCGTCACAAAACCATCGAAACGATTCCAAGATACCCGCGTGATCCTAAAATAAATTTTAGTGAAATTTGAGGAGAGGAAAGACAAAACATCTACGTCAGGAGGCCTCACCAGAGCAACGAAGGGACTGAGGAGTAAAAAGAATCCTACTCTCCGATATATATAATCCTAAGACTCAAAATAGTTTTCTTCTAGACTCAACAACGGCCAACAATCAAGGGGGCTCCTATGGTCGGTCGAGGCTCTGATACCAACTTGTCGCGCCCAATATGCGATACTATCCTAAAGAGACTCGAAGGTCCCACCAAGGATAGAACCACATATTGAAACACTTTTGCAAGGTGGATATCATTACATCAACATTACATAATAGATGGGGATACATACAAGAGGCATACAATGCCACACGAATACAACAATACATCATACATGAGATCAACATCCGACTACGGATGAAACATAAACAGAAGCTCAAATGACATCCGCCCTGCTAGCCCAGGCTGCCGACCTGGAACCTATCCCCTGATCGAAGAAGAAGCAGAAGCAGAACTCCAAAACAAGCAAACATCGTTCTCGCGTCATGATCATCGCATAACCTGTACCTGCAACTGTTGTTGTAGTAATCTGTGAGCCACGAGGACTCAGCAATCCCATTACCATGGGAATCAAGACTAGCAAAGCTTAATGGGAAAGGAAGGGGTAAAGTGGTGAGGTTGCAGCAGCGACTAAGCAAGTATGGTGGCTAGCATACGCAAATAAGAGCAAGAAGAGAAGCAAAGGAACGGTCGTGAAGCTAGCAATGATCAAGAGGTGATCCTAAACTTCTACTTACGTCAAACATACCACAGAAACCTTGTTCACTTCCCGGACTCCGCCGAGAAGAGACCATCACGGCTACACACGCGGTTGATGCGTTTTAATTCGGATCTGGTGTCAAGTTATCTACAACCGGACATTAACAAATTCCCATCTGCCACATAACCGCGGGCACGGCTTTCGAAAGATAATACACTACAGGGGTGTCCCAACTTAGCCCATGATAAGCTCTCGCGATCAACGAAGGATATTCCTTCTCCCAGGAAGACCCGATCAGTCTCGGTATCCCAGTTTACAAGACATTTCGACAATGGTAAAACAAGACCAGCAAAGCCACCCGAATGTGCCGACAAATCCTGATAAGAGCTGCACATATCTCGTTCTCAGGGCACACCAGATTGTCCAAACTTCCGGTAGGCCATCCCAGAGTTGCCCCTGGTGGCCACCGGCGGCTGACAGGTTGGACCAACACTCACGACGAGCACTGGCCCGGGTGGGGTAAATAAAGATGACCCTCGGGCTCCGAAAACCCAAGGGAAAAAGGGCTAGGTGAGGCAAATGGTAAAACCAAGGTTGGGCCTTGCTGGAGGAGTTTTATTCAAAGCGAACTGTCAAGGGGGTCCCATAAATCACCCGACCGCGTAAGGAACGCAAAATTCGGGAACATAACACCGGTATGACGGAAACTAGGGCGGCAAGAGTGGAAGAAAACACCAGGCATAAGGCCGAGCCTTCCACCCTTTACCAATATATATAGATGCATTAATAATATAAGAGATATTGTGATATCCCAACATAACCCTGTCCACCACGGAGCAATCTTCAACTTCACCTGCAACTAACAACGCTATAAGAGGGGCTGAGCAAAGCGGTAACATAGCCAAGCAATGGTTTGCTAGGAAGGGTGAAAAAGTTAGAGGCTGACATGGCAATTTAG
>NW_021253268.1:0-994 GCF_002162155.2 Triticum dicoccoides
CATTGCCATGCCATCTGCTTAGATTAGACATGCTTTGTGTGAATGCCTCCGGTTTGCTTTCTATATCAGATATGTGAATTATGCAATGCCATGTTTTTCAGCCAGTTATCATATATGTGAATTATGCACCGCCATGTAGCCAGGCATCATATATGTGAATTATCTCATGCCATCTTTTTTTTTCATTACGTATTCCATTTGTCGACAATCTGTGTATATTGAACTACTCTTCATGTGGATCAGCCATTTGAGCCGATTATGGAAAAATCTGGAGTGAAAACAAGGTCTTCAGAGCAGGCAATGGTACCTATTGAAGCATATATCTTGATGATTACAGGGATCTCCTCAGAGGAGGATTCAGAGACAGATGACCAGTCCTATATCCCACCTGAGGTGTATGCTCTAAGTTGCAATGTTTTATATTTCTCATATGATGCATATGGTGTCTTGCATTGCTTAGTTTAGACATCATATGCACAATATTGAATTCCATATTCTTAGTTTAGAGATCATACATGCGAGTGCCAACTGCTTAGTATATGAATCAATTATGTCAATTATATCATGCCATCGTGTATACTTAGACAACATGTATGTGAATTATTTCATCCCAACCTATTTTAGAAAGACATCATATAGTTTTTTCATGTCATCCTGTTTAGGTACTCATCATATGTTGAATTATGCCATTATATCCTATTAAGTTATCCATCATATATCTGAAATTGTGTCATGCTATCCTGTTTAGTTAGGCATCATATATGTGAAATTATTTCATGCTGTCCTGTTTGGTTAGACAACATATATGTGATTACTACATCTGTCTATCATACAATGTCTGTACGTTCAATTTCTTTTCTTGTTTATCAGCCATTTGAATTGGAGGGGGTGATGGCAGTATCTAAGGGAGCAAAAACCCGTTCTTCACAAAATACAGTGCTACCCGTCGATGCAGATAGAACCATGGTTGTACTGGCCCACAAACTAGCCCCAC
>NW_021253269.1:0-984 GCF_002162155.2 Triticum dicoccoides
GCCTCCTGCCTGGGATCCTCCTAAACTACTCCTGGTCGTCGTCAGCGGGCTGCACGTAGTAGTAGGCACCTCCGGGGTAGTAGTCGTCGTCGACGGTGGCGTCTGGCTCCAGGGCTCCAGCATCTGGTTGCGACAACCAGGTAGAAGGGAAAGGGAGAAAAGAGGGAGAAAAGCAACCGTGAGTACTCATCCAAAGTACTCGCAAGCAAGGAGCTACACTACATATGCATGGGGATATGTGTAAAGGGCCATATCGGTGGACTGAACTGCAGAATGCCAGAATAAAAGGGGGATAGCTAATCCTGTCGAAGACTACGCTTCTGGCAGCCTCCGTCTTGCAGCATGTAGAAGAGAGTAGATTGAAGTCCTCCAAGTAGCATCTCCAAGTAGCAACTCCAAGTAGCAACTCCAAGAAGCATCGCATAGCATAATCCTACCCGGCAATCCTCTCCTCGTCGCCCTGTAGAAAAGCAATCACCGGGTTGTCTGTGGAACTTGGAAGGGTGTGTTTTATTAAGTATCCGGTTCTAGTTGTCATAAGGTCAAGGGACAACTCCAAGTCGTCCTGTTACCGAAGATCACGGCTATTCGAATAGATTAACTTCCCTGCAGGGGTGCACCACATAGCCCAACACGCTCGATCCCATTTGGCCGGACACACTTTCCTGGGTCATGCCCGGCCTCGGAAGATCAACACGTCGCAGCCCCACCTAGGCAAAACAGAGAGGCCAGCACGTCGGTCTAAACCTAAGCGCACAGGGGTCTGGGCCCATCGCCCATAGCACACCTGCACGTTGCGAGGGCGGCCGGAAGCAGAACTAGCCCCCTTAATACAAGAGCAGGCTTACGTTCCAATCCGGCGCGCGCCGCTCCGTCGCTGACGTCTGAAGTGCTTCGGCTGATACCACGACGTCGGGATACCCATAACTACTCCCACGTAGATGGTTAGTGCGTATAAGCTCGTAGCCAACTCAGATCAAATAC
>NW_021253270.1:0-452 GCF_002162155.2 Triticum dicoccoides
CCCCCCCCCCCTTCCTTTTCCTTTTCGGACTAGGGGGGAGGGGGCGCGCGGCCTGCCCTGGCCGGCCCTCCTCTTCTCCCTCATGGCCCACTAAGGCCCATTAACCCCCGGTAGGGTTCCGGTAACCCTCCGGTGTTCCGGTAAAATCCCGATTTCACCCGAAACCTTTCCGATGTCCAAACATAGGCTTCCAATATATCAATCTTTATGTATCGACCATTTCGAGACTCCTCGTTACATCCGTGCACATCCGGGACTCCGAACAAACTTCGGTACATCAAAACTTATAAACTCATAATAAAACTGTCATCGTAACGTTAAGCGTGCGGACCCTACGGGTTCAAGAACTATGTAGACATGACCTAGAACTATTCTCGGTCAATAACCAATAGCGGAACCTGGATGCCCATATTGGTTCCTACATATTCTACGAAGATCTTTATCGGTCAAAC
>NW_021253271.1:0-485 GCF_002162155.2 Triticum dicoccoides
CAGTTGCCATGGTTGCTCAACTGCAGTTGCCATGTATGGTCTGGTCTGCTGCAATTGCCATGATTTCAAAATTTTAGTAGTTGCCACCTATTAACACTAGGCAGTGGCCATGTATGGTCTGGTCTACTAAAGTTGCCATGATTTCAAAAATTTAGGAGTTGTCACCTACTAACACTAGATAGTTGCCATGTAACACTTTAAAAAAGGCATGGCAAAAAAACATATTCGGGTAAAAGAAAGAGTCACTACTAGGAGAACGGCTATAGATGAAATGGACATTAATGGGCGCCACTGCTATATAGGAGTGGCGCATCATATATAGGTACACCATTAAACTACAAATACTAATGGCGCACCACATACACGATGCGCCACTACTAATATTTTTTTTTCAAAACTACTAGTGGCGCATCAGGGGATAGTGCGCCATTACTAGTTTAACTAGTAATGCCGCACCACACTCTCAGTGCGCCATTACTAACAAA
>NW_021253272.1:0-797 GCF_002162155.2 Triticum dicoccoides
AAATGATGATACCATGCCAAGTTCCAACCTTTTCAGAGTTCATTTGTAGTGCTTTTCAATTTCAGGGTCATTTAGCTGAAAATAAATCTTTAAATGCATGAAAAATAGCAAATGATGTCAGAAAGGGTTGAAAGTTTATGATGTGGCTTTGAATGGTTTCAAACGCAAAAATAGTCTGGAGTTGTAATAAGTTTTAAAAAAAATGAAGTGCCGGCGTACCAGATGAGTTTTCGTCCGGAACCCTGATACTTCGAAAGAGATTGTCCAGTTACTACACGAGGTGCATCCAGTTTTTGTCGTAACCCTTTCTACTTTTTCGCACATGCTATGTGGGTGAAATGATGATACCATGCCAAGTTCCAACCTTTTCAGAGTTCACTTGTAGTGCTTTTCAATTTCAGGGTCATTTAGCTCAAAGCAAATCTTTAAATGCATGAAAAATAGCAAATGATGTCAGAAAAGGTTGAAAGTTTATGATGTGGATTTGAATGGTGCATAATGAACGCTAAAAAAGTCTGGAGTTGTAATAAGTTTAAAAAAATGAAGTGCCGGTGGAACAGATGAGTTTTCGTCCAAAACCCTGATACTTCGAAAGAGATTGTCCAGTTTGTACACGGGGTGCATCCAGTTTTTTCCATTACTCTCTCTACTTTTTCGCACATGCTATGCGGGTGAAATGATGATACCATGCCAAGTTCCAACCTTTTCAGAGTTCATTTGTAGTGCTTTTCAATTTTAGGGTCATTTAGCTCAAAGCAAATCTTTAAATGCATGAAAAATAGCAAATAATGTCAGAA
>NW_021253273.1:0-961 GCF_002162155.2 Triticum dicoccoides
ATGAAGAAAATACAATCTGGGTTCATCAAGCCGTGTTTTCAATATAGCTTCGATTTTATCAGTTTTTGTCCAGAATACGGTTGATATCATTTCTTCGTGAAACTTCATATGTGTTAAACTGTATTTACATGTGTATATTGTAACGTTGTATACCACCTCATTATATATATATGTGATAGGCCACCCCTAGAGGGTTGTGCCGGTTCCCCCAAAGCCTATTGTCTTACATGGTATCACGCTAGGTTACGTCCGCTTCCGCCTAAAAACCCTAAACCGCCGCCGCCGTCGCCTGACTGCTATGACGTCCGCCGCTGCGTCCGGCTCCACCGCCACCGGTTTTCTGCCGGCCTCCCTCGCGGCACTTCTCTCGAGGCCGCTGGATGCCGCCTCCCTTCAGGCGCCGATCGGGACACGGAGCGTCGGCTCCCTCTTCGCGCTCCCGCCGGCTGCTACTTCGCCCGGGCAGGCGCTTGTGGCCCACACCGCCGCCGCCCCGTCAACCGCGGCTATCGCGCCCTCGGCCACTGCGCCGCTGGTGGCGGAGGACGTCGCGCTGGCAGGCTTCGCGGCGCCAATCGCGGCCATCGCGCCCTCTGTCACCGCGCCGGCTGCCCCTCCGACTGTCTCCACGGTGTTCTCACCTCAGCCAGTCTCCTCGATGGGATCGCAGCCGCCGCCGCTGCCGTTTCACTTCGGCCATCTCATCACCATCAAGTTGTCGTCGGACAATTACATCTTCTGGCGCGCGCAGGTTCTTCCGCTTCTTGGGAGTCACTACCTGCTTGGCTATGTCGACGGCTCTCTCCCTTGCCCTCCTGCGCTGGTTGACAGCGTGCATGGTCCGGTCTATAATCCGGCTCACCGTGTCTGGACAGGGCAGGATCAGGCGAACCTCTCCTCCATCCAGGGGTCGCTCTCTCCGGCTGTTGCTGGGCTTGTTGTCTTCGCCAAGACGTCCCAC
>NW_021253274.1:0-1021 GCF_002162155.2 Triticum dicoccoides
CCCCCCCAAGTGCCCCCGTCCCACCTAACCCTGTAGCGTTTGACCACGGGATCTAGCCCTTTGACTTTGCACAGACGGGCTTTGACCAGTGGACCTCCCCACCCGGTTGTGTTAGGTCAGCCCATAGGAACACTTTGGAGCAACATCCGGGCCAGACCCACAGCAAGATCCCCTCCGTGTAGACCCCACGCGTCCGTTTCCCCCCTCCAGGTGCCGGCGGTGACGCCGTCCGTGAGGGGGGGCACACCCCGGACATGCGTGTCGGGCGTTTGCAACCGTCACAACACTTCCAGACTTGTGAGAGGCCGCCTACGCAAGATTTGGCGACATGCTAGCCCCCGGAGGCCGCCGGCCATAGCCGTAGATGCGCGAAGGGCAATCCGCGTCGAGGGAATTTTTCGGATACTTCTCCATCACCAAAAATTATGAAAAATACCATCGTTCCTATAGCACATGTGCCCACGTCGTGCAAAAAAACTCATGATTTTATCGCGCTCCGAGTATTTAGTAATATTGAAGCCGCATCGTTTTCGCAGAACGTCTACTACAGTGTCATCGCCGTCCGTGAGGGGGGGCCACGCACCAGAGACGCGTCCCGCCTCTTCGGACATGCCACCACACCACCCCGCATGTATGAGGGCCCGGTGCGACGCTCCAGTGGCATTGCTACCCCCCAGTGCCCCCGTCCCGCCTAACCCTGTAGCGTTTGACCACGGGATCTAGCCCTTTGACTTTGCACGGACGGGCTTTGACCAGTGGACCTCCCCACCCGGTTGTGTTAGGTCAGCCCATAGGAACACTTTGGAGCAACATCCGGGCCAGATGTTTCCGTGGGCCTATGGGTTGACCTTACACAACCGGGTGGATACATCTACTGCTCAAAGCCCGTCCGTGCAAAGTCAAAGGGGTAGATCCCGTGGTCAAATGCTACAGGGTTAGGCGGGACGGGGGCCCTAGGGGGTAGCAATGCCACCGGAGCATCGCACCGGGACCTCATACAAGTCGCGTGTCGGGTGCCTAC
>NW_021253275.1:0-755 GCF_002162155.2 Triticum dicoccoides
ATTCTCGAAAATGGCACACTTTATACCATGTCATAAAAGCGATGATGCTGTTAATGTTGCTGATTTGTTCTTTAGTGAAATTATTCGCTTGCATGGTGTGCCAAATACTATTGTTTCAGATCGTGATACTAAATTTCTTAGCCACTTTTGAAGATGTTTATGGGCTAAGTTGGGGACTAAACTGCTTTTTAGTACTACTTGTCACCCCCAAACTGATGGCCAAACTGAAGTAGTCAATAGAACATTGTCTACTATGCTAAGGGCTGTTTTGAAGAGTAATAAGAAAATGTGGGAGGAATGCTTGCCTCGTATTGAATTTGCTTATAATCGTTCATTGCATTCTACTACTAAGATGTGCCCTTTTGAAGTTGTGTATGGTTTCCTACCTCGTGCACCTATTGATTTGTTGCCTCTTCCATCTTTGGAGAAGGTTAATTTTGATGCTAAACAACGTGCTGAATTGATTTTAAAAATGCATGAGTTAACTAAGGAAAACATTGAGCGTATGAATGTCAAATATAAACTTGCTGGAGATAAGGGTAGAAAACATGTTGTGTTTGCACCTGGAGATCTTGTTTGGTTACATTTGCGTAAGGATAGATTTCCTGATTTGCGCAAATCAAAGCTCATGCCACGGGCTGATGGTCCCTTTAAGGTGTTGATAGAGGCAAAGGGGTGTCCCGATCTTTCGATGAGATGATAACTATCGATTTGGTGGAGACGACTTTGACAATCCGACTACGAACGTGCACAAC
>NW_021253276.1:0-1116 GCF_002162155.2 Triticum dicoccoides
AAGTATGCAGCATTCAAAGTGACGTCATTAATTTCCAACATGTTCTGACATCATTTGTTGTTTTTCAGTCATTTACCTAATTGTTTAGAGAACTAAATGACCGTGAAATTGAAAATCACTACAAAATGAACTGTGAAAATGTTAAAACTTGGCATGGTATCATCATTTCACCCGCATAGCATGTGCGAAAGGGTAGAGAGGGTCACGGCAACAACTAGATGCACTTCGTGTAGAAACTGGACAATCTCTTTCGGAGTATGAGGGTTTCAGACGAGAACTCATCTGTTACACGGGCACTTCAATGTTATTTAAACTTATTTGAACTCCAAACTTTAAGTATACAACATTCAAAGCGACGTCATCAATTTCCAACATGTTCTGACATCATTTTCTATTTTTCAGTCATTTACCGAATTGTTTAAAAGCTAAATGACCTGAAATTGAAAATCACTACAAAATGAACTGTGAAAATGTTGAAATTTAGCATGGTATCATAATTTTACCCGCATATCATGTGCGAAAGAGTAGAGAGGGTCACGGCAAAAACTGGACACACTTCATGTACAAACTGGACAATCTCTTTCGGAGTATCAGGGTTTCGGACGAGAACTCATCTGTTACATGGGCACTTCAATGTTTTTTAAACTTATTTGAACTTCTGACTTCTTTTCTGTTCAGTATGTAGCATTCAAATCAAGGTCATCAATTTCCAACATGTTCTGACATCATTTTTTGTTTTTCAGTCATTTACCTAATTGTTTAGAGAGCTAAATGACCGTGAAATTGAAAATCACTACAAAATGAACTGTGAAAATGTTGAAACTTGGAATGGTATCATCATTTCACCCGCATAGCATGTGCGAAAGAGTAGAGAGGGTCACGGCAAAAATTGGACGCACTTCGTGTACAAACTAGACAATCTCTTTCGGAGTATCAGGGTTTCGGACGAGAACTCATCTGTTACATGGGCACTTCAATGTTTTTAAAACTTATTTGAACTCCGGACTTCTTTTGTGTTAAGTATGCAGCATTCAAAGTGACGTCATTAATTTCCAACATGTTCTGACATCATTTGTTGTTTCTCAGTCATTTACCTAATTGTTTAGAGAGCTAAAT
>NW_021253277.1:0-479 GCF_002162155.2 Triticum dicoccoides
CGAATTATGACACTACTAAAAAAGGCTAATTAGTGGCGCACCTGTTTTGGCCATTAATGGCGCACTACAGGTGCGCCACTATTATCACGCCATTAGTAACAAAATAGAAGTGCGCCATTACTAACAATTTTTTTCAAAAAAAAAATTCAAATTTTTTTTCTTAATCTCAGGTCACTATGCTTAACCTCAAGTCAAATCGCACTCTGTGGTCAAACTTCCCGGAAGGTCACCCATCCTCACACTACAACAGCCTGAGCATGCTTAACTTCGCAATTCTATCCAACCCCAACACCAGCTCACTTCACAGGCACTTGTTGATATATCTATCATATCAATCCTATTAAACCTTATTGATGTCTAGGACTTTGTTCATGTTCATGAGTGTGATGAAATTTTGAAAAAATATTTCAAACTTCCCAGTCATATTACGTATCATATTTTGAAAAAAAAATCCAAATTTTTTTAAACCAATTTTTTTT
>NW_021253278.1:0-387 GCF_002162155.2 Triticum dicoccoides
CTCTTGGCACACTGACAAGCTTCACAAACAGACTCACAAGCTGGACTGGACGACAAAGAAAGTTTGTCTTTATGAACTATTTGTTTGACAATGATCGAAGATGGATGCCCTAATCGTTGATGCCACCGTGCCAAGGAGGGCTTGATGACGGAGTAGACGTGACGACGCTTGCAACCTAGTGCTCCGGATGGAATAGGGTAGAGCCCTCCAACGCATCTACCGTGATGAAGTAGTTCCCTCGTTGCCCGATCCTTGATGAAAAAATAACGAGGGTGAGTTTCAAAGAAGACATTATTGTCGGTGGCGAGACGAGACATGGAAGCAAGGTTCTTGTCAGCTTGAGGAACATGAAGCACATCTCTAAGAACAAGATTACGTTTAAGAGTA
>NW_021253279.1:0-1100 GCF_002162155.2 Triticum dicoccoides
CATTTGTTTTCGCATTGAAATGTTTTACATAGTTTCAATGTATGGTTTAATTAATTAGATGCTCTGGAGAGCTATATGTTGTTAGATGAGAACTATGTATGCACTTTGGTTTTAATGTGATGATGAACTTCTATTAATTTGGACACTTAATTATATATAATGCACGCAGATGAACCGGCAATGGATGTACGGTGACAGACACACCTGTGAGTACATTAAGGGCGTGCATGAGTTTCTCGATGCGGCTGAGGCAAACAAGCAGAATGGTTTTATGTGTTGTCCATGTACTGAATGTGGGAATACGAGGTCTTACTCTAACCGGAAAATCCTTCACTCCCACCTGCTTTACAAGGGTTTTATGTCATACTATAATGTTTGGACGAGGCACGGAGAAATAGGGGTTATGATGGAAGACGGCGAAGAAGAAGAGTACGATGACAACTATGTGCCCCCTGAATACGGTGACGCTGCAACGGGTGGAGCTGGTGAAGATCAAGAGGAACCAGACGATGTGCCCAATGATACTGCAACGGGTGAAGCTGCTGAAGATCAAGAGGAACCAGACGATGTGCCCGATGATGATGATCTCCGCCGGGTCATTGTCGATGCAAGGACGCAATGCGAAAGTCAAAAAGAGAAGCTGAAGTTTGATCACATATTAGAGGATCACAAAAAAGGGTTGTACCCCAATTGCGAAGATGGCAACACAAAGCTCGGTACCGTACTGGAATTGTTGCAATGGAAGGCAGAGAATGCTGTGGCTGACAAAGGATTTGAGAAGTTACTGAAAATATTGAAGAAGAAGCTTCCAAAGGATAACGAATTGCCCGACAGTACATACGCAACAAAGAAGGTTATATGCCCTCTAGGATTGGAGGTGGAGAAGATACATGCATGCCCTAATGACTGCATCCTCTACCGCAGTGCATACAAGGATCTGAACGCATGCCCTGTATGCGGTGCATTGCGGTATAAGATCAGACGAGATGACCCTGGTGATGTTGACGGCGAGCCCCCCAGGAAGAGGGTTCCTACGAAGGTGATGTGGTATGCTCCTATAATACCACGGTTGAAACGTCTGTTCAGAAACGAAGAGCATG
>NW_021253280.1:0-1064 GCF_002162155.2 Triticum dicoccoides
AGAGAAGGTTAATTTTGATGCTAAAGAACGTTCTGAATTGATTGTAAAAATGCATGAGTTAACTAAGGAAAACATTGAGCGTATGAATGCTAAATAAAAACTTGCTGGAGATAAGGGTAGAAAACATGTTGTGTTTGCGCCTGGAGATCTTGTTTGGTTACATTTGCGTAAAGATAGATTTCCTAATCTGCGCAAATAAAAGCTAATGCCACGTGCTGATGGTCCTTTTAAGGTGTTAGAGAAAATAAATGATAATGCATATAAACTTGAGCTACCTGTAGATTTTGGGGTTAGTCCCACTTTTAACATTGCAGATTTGAAGCCTTATTTGGGTGAGGAAGATGCGCTTCCGTCGAGGACGACTTCATTTCAAGAAGGGGAGGATGATGAGGACATCAATACCATTGTTACACCCACAGCCCCTACTGTTACATATACTGGACCAATTACAAGAGCTCGCGCACGCCAATTAAATTACCAGGTACTTTCGTTTCTTGGTAATGATTCTAATGTTCATGAGATTATGATGCTGCCTAAATTGGATACATTTGTTTTGCTTACAAATGAAGGGCCTAGCTTGGAGAAGGATGAACATTGGAGCAAGAACACGCATGGAGTTGATGGCATGCGCAAGGTGATGAGGACATGACTACCTTGGATATGACCAAAAATATTGCATATATGCATATTTGTCAGGTGATTTCTAGTGCAAACTATTCAATAATCTATTTATGTTATCCAGAACAAAAATACTTCACACACTTTTGTGTTTTGTCTAATTGCAGGTGTATGGGACATTTGTACAATCCACATATGAAGATAAGGAAGAAAGAGATGTTTATTTGCTGTCCAAAAAGTTCTCTCACGTCACTTTTGGCCCAAGAGAAGATAGAGTCCAAGTCTCTCACGTTCTGGATTCAGATTCGGACTGCACAGACACACCTGACTCAAAACGGACACAAGTTTTTCATACGGACTCCGAATTGGGTGATTCTTTTTTTGTTGGAAACTAGATTTCGTGCACTTTCCAACCCAATTAGAATCACCTTCAAATTCGTCCGGAG
>NW_021253281.1:0-1283 GCF_002162155.2 Triticum dicoccoides
GAATTAATCATATTAAAAACACCCAGGGCTACATCCAACGACTACATTTTTCCTCTTCTGAAAAGAAGATTATATTACCTCTAGCCATTGCATTAGTGTGATGCATATAACCATCTTTATTAAGACATGTATTATTCATCACTTACAAATAAAGGGTAAACTCATGACCATGGACTTATAGACATAAAAAAGATCTATGAGACCTTGATTTAGCAGACTCCAAAATCATTTTGGTTAGAGCAATCATACCAGTCTCTTTTGCACCATACTTGTGTAACGAGGTCATTTCAAAGCAGCCGAATTGTATGCATCATATGGGATGCTGACGATGGACAGGTGGACTTGCACCATGAATTGTGCGCCTCAGCATGCATAGCGTGTGCACTATCTCTGTTCTCAAATAGATGGCGAACTAGAAATATTGATGATTCTGTAAATTATTCGGTTTACTCAGATTAAAAGTATATGAATAGATGCCAGAGCCATAAAAGCCTATTGCCATAGTAATATTTTGCGACGGAGAGATAGTAGTATAATGTTTGTATCTGTGTGAATGTATGCAGTCTCACGCCGAGCTGACCGTCGGGGAGTGCGCGACACTGTGCCGGTGCCTCAACCACAAGAAGCTGACACTGGAGGCATGCAAGGACCTGACTAGGAACCGGCGGATTCCAACGGATATCTCAGTACAAGCATTGTCCTTACACCTGCAGCCCAATGTGCTCCGGCTCCCCTCGTTGTTGCCGATATCGAGATGGGTTGGGGCAGACGGCGAGAAGAAGGAGGCGCTGAGGCTGAGCCTGCGGCGAATGCAGGGCCGGCTGGCAGAGCTGCCGTTGACATGCAAGGAGACGAGAGGGAAGACGAGGGCGTCGTCTGGGATGGCGGCCAAGGGCAGCAAGTCCGTGGGCGGCAGGGGCTTGCCTTGGATGTGCTAGCTGCGGCTAGCTAATGGAGATATGGAGTAATGCTCTCTTTTCTTTGCGCGGTGAGGCAATCACGCACCATGCCTCTTTGCTCCGTCACATGATCCTTTTGTAAAGTTGTTTTGTTGCATGGTGTTTTTGGCTTCTGTTGTGTTTATTGCTGATTGTAAGTGAGGCGTACCCTTCTTTTTCTGCCCATAAGAGTGAGATATCATCGGTATCTCTGTGATCAACTCCTTGATCATTTTTTTATCCTTTTTTTTGCTGAATCGAGTGCGCATAGACCCATGTCCCAAAAATCCACACCGAATAACTATGCACTTCTAAAAGATGACTAAGTTAAGAATTAAAAAAAAA
>NW_021253282.1:0-2481 GCF_002162155.2 Triticum dicoccoides
CAAAGATGATCTGTCCTTGATGGTCTCGCAACACCATTCCGGCCGCCGCCGAGCTATCTGTTCCCTAGAAAGAGCCGTCAACAGTTAGGGCAACATAACCCGGATCCGGCGCCGGCCAAGATAGTGGTGTGTTTTCCTTCTCCGGAGGAGCTATAGGAACCGCCAAAGATGGCATTTTTCCTTTCAGAATTTCGTCCACCGAATAACGACCAGCAAGCTTGATGGAACTGTAGTAACTCTCTAGGAAGTCCACCGTAGCTGGGACAGGCGGAACCTCCTTGCCATGGGTCTGGTCATTCCTTAGCTGCCAAATGCGCCAAACTAGCATGATGATCATGTCCCGTACATCATTAGAAACTCTACACAGGAGGTGCATAAGCCATTCCCTACCGTTATCAACAAGAAACTCGTCCGGTGGGAGAGGCCATCTATCCCGCATCTGTAACCAGATTCCTCTCGCGTGAATGCATGCAACCAAGGCATGGAAGGTGCTTTCCTCCTCAAGTCCACACAGCCGACAAGTGGATGTTGTGGGTATGTGACGTAACACCTTGCACTTCTGCGTAGGTAAAGCCCCTGTTATAACTTGCCATGCAGTGATCCTCATCTTCTGCAGGACCGATGATTGCCATACGCAGTTCGATAGGGAACGGGTTCCACTCGCCGACGCACTTGTTGCCCCTTCCAAAAATGTCATGTTGTGATCACATGTAGCTAATTTATAAGCACTTCTAACTGAGAAAACACCACTCGTCTCTGGATACCATGAAATGAAGTCAGAACGCTGCCTTGGAGAAGTTCGAATTTTGAGAATATGCTGAACATCCATCTCCCAAAAGTATTCACGGAGGCGCTCTGCCCTCCAAGCCCCATTAGCATCCAGAAACGCTGAAACACGATTGAGACGGCAGGAGCCTTTGGGGGTGATCGGCCGGAAAGAAGAAGGCCGTGGGATCCAAGGATCTCACCACGTCCGGATATGCTCCCCGTTTCCCACCCGCCATATAACACCTTTTTTGAGCAGTTCCAAACTATGCAAAATACCCTTCCACACTGCTGAACCAGAGATTGGAAAAACTGTATCTAGCAACTGGCCTTGAGGGTAATACTTTGCCTTCATGAGTCTCGCACATAGGCTGTCAGGGGAGTCGAGGAGCCTCCAGGCTTGCTTAGCCAGCAGCGCTTGGTTGAATGCTCTCATATCCCTGAAGCCCATGCCCCCCATAGCTTTGGGGAGCATCATTTTGTCCCAACTCCTCCATGCCATTTTCTTCTTCCCGTTCTCCACTCCCCACCAATACTGGCGCATCATACGGGTCAGCTCATCGCAAACCGAGGCTGGAAGCTTGAACACACTCATAACATAAGCAGGGATAGCTTGAGCCACTTTGTTACCTAATGACATATATTTCTCACTCCAATCAACTAGTCTCTTCCTTAGGCGTTCTTGGACTGTTTCAAACTTGCCTTTGTGCATCCGTCCTTCCGGCACTGGAAGACCTAGGTATCTAGTCTCAAAAACTTCCTGAGTAATCTCCAACACACTCTTAATATTTGCCACAACTGTTGGCAAGCAATTGTCTGAAAAAAGAATGGAACACTTCGAAGGGTTTATCAACTGGCCCGTGGCCGTCGCGAAGGTGTTCAACAAATCTTTAACCAGTGCCGCTTGCTGCTCGGTTGCTTGGAAAAATAACAGCGAATCATCTGCGAAAAGAAGATGAGAAATCTCAGGAGCTCCACGACAGATTTTCACCCCTTGCAGACCCCCTTCCCTCATAGATTTACTGATCAAGGCAGAAAGGGCATCAGCCACAAATAAGAACAGAAAGGGGGACAGAGGGTCACCTTGTCGCAGCCCCCTCGAGGGGGGAAATAAATCCAGTAACTTGCCATTGAACTTTACTGAGTATCTGACAGAAGTAACACACGCCATCACTCGCGAAATCCAGATTTCCGAGAAGCCCCATTTGACAAGGGCCTTCTCAAGAAAGTCCCAATCCACACGATCGTAGGCCTTCGAGAGATCCAGTTTATAAGCACACAAAGCCGGAGAATTCTCCTTCACTGATTGAATATGATGAATACACTCGAAAGCAATGATAGAATTGTCAGAGATGAGTCTCCCTGGAATGAAGGTGCTCTGGTTCTCTGAGATAAGTTCATTAAGCATCGGACGCAACCTATTCACCATGCACTTCGACACAATCTTATAAACCACATTGCACAAACTTATTGGGCGAAAATCCTTTAGTTCCTTGGGATGGGAAACTTTAGGAATTAACACAGTTATTAAGTGAAGCATAAACTCTATTTTGAGGCACATATGTCCTCTTAGTCCATAAACTTCACATGGTTAATTTGGTGACATGGCTAGATATGGTGAGCGCAAAGGCTATCTCATTGTTGGAGTATAGCCCTAGACTCTCTCTCTCTCTCTCTCTCTCTCTCTCTCTCTCTCTCTCTCTCTCTCTCTCTCTC
>NW_021253283.1:0-831 GCF_002162155.2 Triticum dicoccoides
AAGCAGCATGAGTGGGCCCACAACAGTTACACAACGATGCCTTCATCAAGGTAACGAGAAAAACGCCGCCATCGGCTCGGTTTTCTCCGGCAACTATGTCTCCCCAACTCGCGGTCGGGACTTGTGACACTCCAAAATTTTAATTTGGTTTTCATCAAAAACTTTGTTGGATTTTAAAAGAGGGCATTTAAAATTTCTTTCCCAGAAATCCTTCCACTTAAAAACTTCCTTTCCTTTGGCAAGGATTTTCTTTTCCCTTTCAAATTTGGTGTTGATTTTTTGGAAGCTTTTCCTTCTAGTTGTTACCCTCTCAAGCTTATTTATTTTCATTTAAAAAAAAGAAACCCTAGGAGTTTTGGGACTTCTTTCTTTTTGAAACCACCCATGGTTTTACCATGTCTCCTATAGTAAATCTTCTCAAAACCCCTCCCTCCACCTTTGAGCAATTTAAATCCTCTGTCTCAACAAGTCCAAACAAGTTTTGGATTTTATTTCAATTATTTTATCTCCCAAAACATTTCTGCCAATTATTTTGAGCCTAAGTGATTTTCAAAGCAAGTACGACTTTGCCTTTGAGTTTTTATCCCAAACCAACTTCCCTGGATTGTCTTTAGTACCCACAACCTAGAACCATCTTGATCCAATCTTCTTCTTTTCAAATATTTCACATTTCACTCACTGCAAGTTTGGACCAGATTTGACAAATTTGATGAAATTCATATCTACACTCCTCCAAAAATTCCACCAAAAATCATGCAGCCTACTAGAGAAATGAGAAGCCACTCCACCAAATTTCAGCTCAAGGAAAAATCCCTAGATGCCAAAAGCATT
>NW_021253284.1:0-1069 GCF_002162155.2 Triticum dicoccoides
TTCCTTTGGCCTTTTGCATTCCGGCCTTTGGCCTCCCCTGTACATGTATATATGATGGCTTTTGCCTCCGGATAATACTAAGTTGCAATCCTAACAGTCTCCTCGCGTCTGCCTGCGTGACTCGGGCGACATCCCAATATGCTAATCCCGTCAGCCCGGATCCGGAGCCCTTCCTCGCGGTGGCTGGGCTTGCGCGCATGGCCAATGGTGGCAGCGGGGCTGCATCCCTGTTGCTAATCAGCTGGCGTGTGGCATTGTGATGGCAATGGCTGGCGGCAGTGGTAGCGGTTGAAGCACCGGCGTGGCGGCCTCTGAGCACCGACAGCACGGCTCCCCCTCTTCTGATCGCGTCGGCATCGCCATGCTGCAGCCGCCCCTAACGGAGGAGGGAAAGGAGCAACAGCTGCCATGACCCCACGTGGTGAACGTGGCAGCCTGCTCAAGAACCAGGTGAAGACGAAGCCCATGCAGTGGTTGTCATCTGGTAGATGCAGCGGAAGTCAACCTTGTCACCGGTGGGAAGGCTCTGGGTGTGGGAAGGCAACACGCAGACCTAGCTCTATACTCATGTGTTCTGCTAGGTCGCTGGAGCCTTCGGTAGCTATCTTCTTCGCCAAGTGATGGCCTCCTTTACGTGCACAAAAAGTTTCAAGGCCAGCGGAGTAACGGGCTCCTCAATTCCTTGAAAAACGGTACATGTTCTCTATTGAACTCTAGATCCTACCTCACAGACGGTGTAGTTTTTATGAGGCCTCCAATCTGTCATTTGTGGAACACCGTCAAATTTTTACCAAAACTCAGGAAATGCTATGTTCCCAAATATTGCAGGCGGACAGAAAAAAGACAGGGGCTGGCATGCATGTCTCATATGATGGACTCCTTTGTGTGCACAAAAAGTTTTCAGTCCAACGGACTAACAGGCCCCACAATTGCGTCCCAAGAAGGCCGGGGTGGAGAAGCGGCAACAGATCGGTGTGGAGAAGCGGCGGCGCGGTGGCTGTACAGCGTGACAAACGGCGTCGGCGGAAGGTGACAGGGAGGAAATAATTCGGGCGGAGGAGGCGGCCTA
>NW_021253285.1:0-1144 GCF_002162155.2 Triticum dicoccoides
GCAGGGAGAACGGGTGCGTCACCAAGCGGTGCTTGTAGGACATAATCTTTCTTGGCAGCTATGAGGATGATCCTCAGGTTCCGGACCCAGTCCGTATAGTTGCTGCCATCGTCTTTCAGCTTAGTTTTCTCTAGGAACGCGTTGAAGTTGAGGACTACGTTGGCCATTTGATCTACAAGACATATTGCAAAGATTTTTAGACTAAGTTCATGATAATTAAGTTCAACTAATCAAATTATTAGTGAACTCCCACTTAGATTAGACATCCCTCTAGTCATCTAAGTATTACATGATCCGAGTTAAACTAGACCGTGTCCGATCATCACGTGAGACGGACTAGTCAACATCGGTGAACATCTTCATGTTGATCGTATCTTCTATACGACTCATGCTCGACCTTTCGGTCTTCTGTGTTCCGAGGCCATGTCTGTACATGCTAGGCTCGTCAAGTCAACCTAAGTGTTTGCATGTGTAAATCTGTCTTACACCCATTGTATGTGAACGTCTGAATAAAACACCCGATCATCACATGGTGTTTTGAAACAGCGAACTGTCGCAACGGTGCACAGTTAGGGGGAACACTTCTTGAATTTATTGTGAGGGATCATCTTATTTACTACCGTCGTTCTAAGTAAACAAGATGCAAAACATGAAAAACATCACATGCAATCAAATAATAAACGTGACATGATATGGTCAATATCACATAGCTCCTTTGATCTCCATCTTGGGGCTCCATGATCATCTTGTCACCGGCTTGACACCATGATCTCCATCATCATGATCTCCATCATCGTGTCTCCATGAAGTTGCTCGCCAACTATTACTTCTACTACTATGGCTAACGCGTTTAGCAATAAAGTAAAGTAATTTACATGGCGTTTCTTGATGACACGCAGGTCATATAAAAGAATAAAGACAACTCCTATGGCTCCTGCCGGTTGTCATACTCATCGACATGCAAGTCGTGATTCCTATTACAATAGCATGAACATCTCATACATCACATATAGATCATTCATCATTCATCACAACTTTGGCCATATCATATCACAAACCACTTGCTGCAAAAACAAGTTAGACGTCCTCTAATTGTTGTTGCAAGTTTTACGTGGCTGAATTAGGGTTCTAGCAAGAACGTTTT
>NW_021253286.1:0-1536 GCF_002162155.2 Triticum dicoccoides
TATTCACAACAGCTAAATACCAATGTGTGTTGTTGGCATTTATTGGAAGTTTAATCTGTAATAAAAATAATTAGGAAAATAATAGATGAAAATGTATGAAACATAGAACATGTAAATTATGAATATGGATATTACCATGTCATGTTGCATATATTCGACGACAGTCTCTGTCATGAAGGCACTATCTTTTTGTATTCCAAGTTCGCCATCTCGTTTAAATAGTGAGGTAACAAATGGACTCTCAAAATATACTTTATTATCATTCTGGAGATGTATTTGGTCCTTTATACAACATATATATGCATTGATCACCTATAATTTTGAAATTTAAAAATACATTACTAATAGATATAAGTGATTAGAATATTTTTCCAGTTTGAGTAAGGGTACTTACATCATCATTTATCCACTCCTTTTCATTTAGCAGGCACATCAATTGATTTTGCAAGACACAACTTCCATCTATCTCCACGAGCAATTGTTTACTCAAAGATGATTCTATTGCTATATGAGCACATAGATCATGGTCGGTCAATGTATAGTCTGCATAAAATAATTTTTTTAAGAATATATAAAATACGAAAGTATACATAATAAATAAATAAATACCTTGTGGGAGATAATCATATGTCTCATCAACTTTGATCCCTTTATTTGGATCTGGTTCCTTGACATCATGTAATATTAAAACAGGAGTTAATGTCGAGCTAGAAGGTGATGGCAATGGATCATGATCTATCTGATTTTCTGATTCAGGCACAATCGATTCAAAACATTCAGAAACTAGATTAGATGCTGACATAGTTGGTGACATTGGTGATGACTCCAAAACACCTGATTCAGAAATTTTTGCTTTTTTTGAAGGTCGGTCATCGAAATCCTCTGGAATGTTCATTTCGGAGGTGTCATCTGTTTTCTGCAGTTACAACATAAATAAACTGCTTTAGAAAACCCACTTAGGGTATATATAAAGGTAGATGCAGTTGTTGAGTGCTGAACTAAATTGACTTGCTCTATTTAACAACAACAAATGTTCACAGCAGCAACATATATCAAAATATGCAATTTGCAGGGGAAACTCACAGTGTGCATGTTGCTATCATCAAGTGTTACTGGTGGCATGTCCGAGAGCCGAATCTCCTTGGCCTCCACCCGAGTTCTATCAGGCATCTTTGGGACCTGCAAGTGCACACACAACATAGACATCAAAACCAATTATCCTACATGCAGGTCTATAAAAAATGCATTATCGTTAGAATAAAGAGATAAGCCTGAATATCCAAAGAACTCGACATGACGTCATGATAGCAGTTTCACATCAGTGCTTGCAAACAAACAAGAAACCTATTGATGTATCTTACTATGCCAGCAACAATCCCATAGGCATTTGCCTGTTTAGCAAACTGATACTTAAAAGCAGGCTAATTATCAGTGACTCCTCAATCCTAACCATCAACTCCCCAATTAATTGGCAACCGTTTGTTAAATAGGAATTACCCTGATGCATGCTAATTAAAATCTGAAAACTCTGAACTA
>NW_021253287.1:0-414 GCF_002162155.2 Triticum dicoccoides
AATAGAACTTTCATTAACATGTGTTCAAAAAACAAGTACTCCTGCAAGACCCAGAGGTTTATTCGAGAACAAGTACCTCCAGTTAATTTGATAGACATGCCTTATAGGTTGACAAAATTCATATCACTTTTTTTGGGAAGATGTCATGAAGTAAGATGATAGACCTTTTTTCAAGCCAATTAACATGTGTTCAATTTTTTTATCAAAAAGTAACGTGATAGACCTTCGATTAACATGTGTTCAAAAAACGAGTACTCCTGCAAGACCCAGAGGTTAAGTCGAGAACAAGTTCCTCGAGGTTAATTTGACAAACATGCCTTGTAGGTTGACAAAATTCATATCACTTTTTTGGAAAGATGTCGTGAAGTAACATGGTAGACCTTCTTTCAAGCCAATTAACATGTGTTCAGGAAA
>NW_021253288.1:0-1229 GCF_002162155.2 Triticum dicoccoides
TGTCCAGTGTTCCTTGCCGGGATTACTTTGGTACCTTCCTACCAAACTTACGGCAAGGTTTACATCAGGTCTGGTACACAGCATGGCATACATAATAGAACCTATGGCTGAGGCATAGGGGATGACACTCATCTCTTCTATCTCTGCTGCCGTGGTCGGACATTGAGCTGAGCTCAATTTCACACCTTGCAAAACAGGCAAGAACCCTTTCTTGGACTGATCCATTTTGAACTTCTTCAAAATCTTATCAAGATATGTGCTTTGTGAAAGACCTATGAGGCGTCTTGATCTATCCCTATAGATCTTGATGCCTAATATATAAGCAGCTTCTCCAAGGTCCTTCATTGAAAAACTCTTATTCAAGTAGGCCTTAATGCTGTCCAAAAGTTCTATATCATTTCCCATCAAAAGTATGTCATCTACATATAGTATGAGAAATGCTATAGAGCTCCCACTCACTTTCTTGTAAACACAGGCTTCTTCATAAGTCTGTGTAAACCCAAACGCTTTGATCATCTCATCAAAACGAATGTTCCAACTCCGAGATGCTTGCACCAGCCCATAAATCGAGCGTTGGAGCTTGCACACCTTGTCAGCATTTTTAGGATCAACAAAACCTTCCGGCTGCATCATATACAATTCTTCCTTAAGGAAACCATTAAGGAATGCCGTTTTGACGTCCATTTGCCAAATTTCATAATCATAAAATGCGGCAATTGCTAACATGATTCGGACGGACTTCAGCTTCGCTACCGGTGAGAAAGCCTCATCATAGTCAATCCCTTGAACTTGTCGATAACCCTTAGCGACAAGCCGAGCTTTATAGATGGTCACATTACCATCCGCGTCTGTCTTCTTCTTAAAGATCCATTTATTTTCTATGGCTCGCCGTTCTACGGGCAAGTCAGTCAAAGTCCATACTTCGTTTTCATACATGGATCCTATCTCGGATTTCATGGCTTCTAGCCATTTGTCGGAATCCGGACCCGCCATCGCTTCTTCATAGTTCGAAGGTTCACCGTTGTCTAACAACATGATTTCCAAGACAGGGTTGCCGTACCACTCTGGTGCGGAACGTGTCCTCGTGGACCTTCGAATTTCAGTAGGAGCTTGATCAGAAGTATCTTGATCATTATCATTAACTTCCTCTCTAGTCGGTGCAGGCACCTCAGGAACATTTTCTTGAGTTGCGCCATTTTCCGGTTCAAGAGGTAATACTTCATCAAGCT
>NW_021253289.1:0-900 GCF_002162155.2 Triticum dicoccoides
CTTCTCGGTCGAATTCCCCTCCCGGGCTCGGAAGAATTGTGCGGCCTCGACAGAATCCTCGGCAGATCCGCAAACACATCTGGAGAGCTCCACACCCGAGTGAGAAAAGCATAATCTTTGACCTCCGAATATACTATGCAAAAGAAACGCCTTACTAGCCGCTATCTGCTTCGCTGGACGGATCTCCTCGCGAGCGCCCCGGAACTCGACATGTGCCTCCTTAGCCTCCTGAAGAGCCTTGGTGAGTTTGGTCGATTGGGCCGAAGTCTTCTCCTCCAGTTCCTCGCATTTGAGGATGGTGTCCTTCAGCTCCTACTCGACTTCGGCCACCCGAGCTTCGTGTTGACGGCAGGCGGCCTGCTCGGTTTTTAGCTCTGCAGCCGCTTTATCAGCGGCTGCCTTGTTAGCCTTCGCCTCTTGTTGGGCTTTCGCAAGGGTGCCTTTGAGGGTCTCAACCTCGGCTACCCCAACTATGCTCATAATCGAAGCATTAGATGAGTTAGTCTCTGAATATAACTTTTATTTATGAGATACAACTACACTTTTAACACTATACGCATACCTTGTGTTTCATCAAACCGCTTGTTCACAGGGTTAATCTCTTGATCGGTCAACTGAAGTTTCCGATTGAGTTCAGATACGTCTACGGCCTGGGCGGTCGCCGCCAGCAGGGAAGCCTCTTACAACAATAGAACAGTATGTCAACTCTACTAAATATTATATGGATCCTCTCTCCGGCTTTTCAAACCAGAGAGAGGCTCAGGGGCTGCTGTCTATATATGGGTATATTCCTTTATAAGAAAAATGTTTTAGGACATTGCGTCGCATACCTCAAAGCCTGTTAGTAGGTGAGGGAGTCCTGGATTAGGGGTATCCGGACAGCCGGATTATATCCTTTGG
>NW_021253290.1:0-480 GCF_002162155.2 Triticum dicoccoides
TCGACTACATGACACTTCGCCATTGTTTGGGCCTAGAGGGAGGCATTGGGAAGTAATAAGTAGATGATGGGTTGCTAGAGTGACAAAAGCTTAAACCCTAGTTTATGCGTTGCTTTGTAAGGGGCTGATTTGGATCCATATGTTTCATATGCTATGGTTAGGTTTACCTTAATACTTCTGTTGTAGTTGTGGATGCTTGCAATAGGGGTTAATCATAAGTGGGATGCTTGTCCAAGTAAGGGCAGTACCCAAGCACCGGTCCACCCACATATCAAATTATCAAAGTACCGAACGCGAATCATATGAACGTGATGAAAACTAGCTTGATGATAATTCCCATGTGTCCTCGGGAGCGCTTTCCTTCATATAAGAGTTTGTCCAGGCTTGTCCTTTGCTACAAAAAGGATTGGGCCATCTTGCTGCACCTTATTTACTTTTATTACTTGTTACCCGTTACAAATTACCTTATCATAAAACTAT
>NW_021253291.1:0-1523 GCF_002162155.2 Triticum dicoccoides
GCCACGCCTCGTAATTATCTCTCGGGCACCTTCCAGGTCAACCCGACTCCACATCACTCGCAATTATGCTCGCGCGGGTACCCCTCAGGGTCAACCCGTCTTTAGTAACATGGTTCAGTGTAACATAGTAACCATAGTAACCGTGTGTCCAAACATCAAGGGGAAAACCCGAGGAATCACCCCCGGTGAATTTCACTCGATGTAATCATCAAGGTGAACGTAAGAGGAATCACCCCCGAGGTTCACACTTGAGGGGTTGCACGACAGAGTCATATCGGAAGTGGTTAAGGCGGAATCACCCTCGATGACCACGACCGAATAGCTACACTATAGGGTTAACATCAGAAGTGTTGTAGAGGTCTCACCCTCGGCACTCGATAGTAACCCAGTAGTGTCGAGCAACTAAGGGGAGAGTGATGTGCGGTGGCGGGGCCTGGTCTTCGATCCCGTTGATCGGGTCTTCGATGATGAAGCAGGGGCAACAAGGACAATGTGGGGGTCACTGATGGATCACTAACCAACCTATACTAAGCAGTTTAGGATAAGCAGGTAAGTAACAATAAACATGTTACAAAAGCAGGCTATGCATCAGAATAAGAGCAAACAATAACAGTAGAAAAATCTAATGCAAGCATGAGAGAATGGAATGGGCGATATCGGGATGATCAAAGGGGGGGGGGGCTTGCCTGGTTGCTCTGGCAAGGAGGGGTCGTCGTCGACGTAGTCGATCACAGGGGCAGCATTGGTCTCGGGGTCTACCGGAGAGAAGAGGGGGAAGAAACAGTAAATATAAAGCAAACATAGCATAACAAGACAACAAGCAGAGCTAGACGTGTTCTAACGTGTTGCTACACGATACTGGCGAGGGGGGAAGTCAACCGGGAATGTTTTCCCGGTTCCGGACCTGTGTCAGACAGACGACCGGAGGGGGAAAGTTCCATGTTCAGCATGCTAGGGGCATGTGACAGATGAACGGACCGCGTATTCGGATTCGTTGGATTTTTCTAAGCAACTTTCATGTAGAAAACATTTTCTTCCGAGGAACGGTTTAATTTCTATGAATTTTTAAAGTTTAAACAATATTCTGGAATTATTTAAAAAATAGAAAAGGAATATGACGTCATCATGACGTCATAGAGAAGTCAACAGTCAGCAGGGCGGCTGACCAGGTCAAACCTGGCCTATGGGTCCAGCGGGACCCACATGTCAGCCTCTGTTAGTCTAACAATGTAATAAACTAACTAATCTAGGTTAATTAGCTACTGGACCGCACCTGTCATAGACTAATTGGCTAAACTAATTAGTTTTAATTATTAAAACAATTTAGTTAGAAAAAGCGGCGGGGCCCGCGTGTCAGTGGCTGGGGCCTGCCCAGTCAGCACAGTTGACCTCGGTCAACTGGCCAGCCCGGGCCCCTGGGACCACCAGGTAGTGACCCTGGGGGGTGGCCCCGGTCGGCCACATCAGCGCGAGCGCCGGCGTCTAGCCGCCGGTGGCAAAAAACCACGGCGGAAGCACGACCA
>NW_021253292.1:0-1468 GCF_002162155.2 Triticum dicoccoides
AGACATGGCCATGAGAGTGCCGTGGGAGAAGCATCTGACCGATGCGGAGGTGAAGAGGTTCGTGGACATCAGCTTCATCGATGATGGTTGGCTAGCCAAGCAGCCATAGCCAGGAATCGGATCAACGGTAGTTGCAGACATTTTTCTTAGGCAAACATGCGAGCTTTGTTATGTCGTCACAGTATTTATAGGGACGAAGAGAAGATCACCGGGTTGTCCTAACCGCCAACCCCTAAAGCCAAAGAATGTTTTGCAAGATTATGAGCCGCAACATTCGAGGTTCGAAACACATGATTAAAATTACAAAAAATAAAAGCAGTAGAACGATCTATAATTTCATGCGCATGTACCAAAATGTTCATAGCTTCCCTCCTTGATGGCTTCAACAACCACCTTGCAATCCAATGCTAGAAAAATCCTCTGAATATAGAGATCATCTGCAAGTGCCAAAGCTTCTCTCACTGCCAAAGTGTCTGAGTGCTGTAGGATCTTCAATATGCTACTGAACACAACTGCCGATGCTGCCAAGAAGGTGCCACTCTGATCACGGCACACTGCCCCAAATGCGCCAAAACGCCCGACCCTTGACACTCCAGCATCAACATTTATCAGGCCTAGAGAGATCCGTGTTTTCTTGTCCCTGCTCACTCGTGTGTGCAAATGGCACTAAAAGTGTGAAAAGAGGCTTAACTGTGTGCTCTCCCTTGATTTAAGTCAAATTTCTTCAGATCTGGCAAAGTCTGTAAATTATAACAGACATTTTCAGATTTTGTGAGTTTAAACAAAACTTTTTATAGTTTTGGAAAGATAAGATTATTTACAAGACTATGTTGGTTTATAGTTTTTGCTGAAAGAGAGAAATAGAAAAAGGGCAAAAAAATCTTTATTGGGCTGGCCTTAGTTGCTTTATCATGCCATGGCCTGTCTGGTGGTAATCCGCGACAATTTTCTCATAAAAATCATTACACAAATGGGCCCCCTGAGTCCACATTTGATATGTCTGATATGGAAATCTAAGAACCTTCGGAAATTTAGGCCAATTTATGACAGTGTTGAGAACATCACTAAAAATACGTCATGGATTAATATATTTCTCGTAGTGGTCAATGTTAGAGGTTGTTTGTGCTTATCTTACAAAGACAATTGATTATATATTTTTTAACACTAGGAGGTTTGTTTTCCAATGGGCTTTTGATTGAGTTGTTTAGAGTGAGATGGGGCACTTTAAACCACATGAATTTGGTGACACTCTAAAAAAATTTAGAATATGTACATATATTTTAGTATTTGAGATGCTTTTGACGAAAAAGGGTTTCTCCCCGCTTTGTATTACAAAGCAACCATCCAATACAACCAACGATAGGGGCTGGGGCAGAAGCAGCACAAACACGCCCAAAAGAAATGAAAGAGAGAAAAAGAAAAGAAACAAATGCCGAACGGCGGATCGACAAAAACGACGAAGCCTCGT
>NW_021253293.1:0-733 GCF_002162155.2 Triticum dicoccoides
TGATTTAAATGAATAACCATCTCGCATCAAACAAGATCCAGATATAATGTTCATGCTCAACGCTGGCACCAAATAACAATTATTCAGGTCTAAAACTAATCCCGAAGGTAGATGTAGAGGTAGCGTGCCGACTGCGATCACATCGAGTTTGGAACCTTTTCCCACGCGCATCGTCACCTCGTCCTTGGCCGGTGCTCGCTTATTCCGTAGTCCCTGTTTCAAGTTGCAAATATTAGCAACAGAACCAGTATCAAATACCCAGGTGCTACTACGAGCTCTAGTTAGGTACACATCAATAACATGTATATCACATATACCTTTGTTCACTTTGCCATCCTTCTTATCCACCAAATACTTGGGGCAGTTCCGCTTCCAGTGACCAGTCTGCTTGCAGTAGAAGCACTCAGTTTCAGGCTTAGGTCCAGACTTGGGTTTCTTCTCTTGAGCAGCAACTTGCTTGCTATTCTTCTTGAAGTTCCCCTTCTTCTTCCCTTTGCCCTTTTTCTTGAAACTAGTGGTCTTGTTGACCATCAACACTTGATGCTCCTTCTTGATTTCTACCTCCGCAGCCTTTAGCATTGCGAAGAGCTCGGGAATTGTCTTGTTCATCCCTTGCATATTATAGTTCATCACAAAGCTTTTGTAGCTTGGTGGCAGTGATTGGAGAATTCTGTCAATGACGCTATCATCCGGAAGATTAACTCCCAGTTGGATCAAGTGATTATTATACCCA
>NW_021253294.1:0-419 GCF_002162155.2 Triticum dicoccoides
GGAGTTTAGGCGAAGCCCTGCTGCTGTAGTACATCAAGATCGTCACCACGCCGTCGTGCTGACGGAACTCTTCCTCGACACTTTGCTGGATCGGAGTCCGGGGATCGTCATCGAGCTGAACGTGTGCTCGAACTCGGAGGTGCCGTAGTTTCGGTGCTTGATCGGTTGGATCGTGAAGACGTACGACTACTTCCTCTACGTTGCGTCAACGCTTCCGCAGTCGGTCTGTGTGGGTACGTAGAAAACACTCTCCCCTCTCGTTGCTATGCATCACATGACCTTGCGTGTGCGTAGGAATTTTTTTGAAATTACTACGAAACCCAACACTTTTCTATATGAAGGAGAACATTTTTCTTAAGCACTACAAGAAATATGTTCCTCTATGATGGATTTTTTTTGTTGTTTTTGAAAACATGAGT
>NW_021253295.1:0-415 GCF_002162155.2 Triticum dicoccoides
GGGGGGGCGCCACCTCTGGCCGGCCCTCTCTCTTCTCCACTAAGGCCCATTAATCCCCCGGGGGGTTCCGGTAACCCTCCGGTACTCCAGTTTTATCCGAAACTTCTCCGAAACACTTCCGGTGTCCGAATATAGTCGTCCAATACATCAATCTTTATGTCTCGACCATTTTGAGACTCCTCGTCATGTCCATGATCACATCCAGGACTCCGAACAATCTTCGGTACATCATTTCACATAAACTCATAATACCAATCGTCATCGAACGTTAAGCGTGCGGACCCTACGGGTTCGAGAACTATGTAGACATGACCGAGACACGTCAACGGTAATAACCAATAGCGGAACCTGGATGCGCATATTGGTTCCTACATATTCTACGAAGATCTTTATCGGTCAAACCGCATAACAACAT
>NW_021253296.1:0-1462 GCF_002162155.2 Triticum dicoccoides
AGCAGTTTGAGTGCTTATGGGTCCGACACGGACTCCTGATGAGAAAATTTTGACCATTTTGGTGAACATCTGTCCATTTTATGGCAGTCCTTGAAAGTACTTCATTTTCTCGTGCGCGTTTTGCCTCACTGCCCCAAAATTTCTTGTCCTCTATAGTGTAAATATCGTTTCCACATATATATTGACCAATGCCAGGAATGCCCTTTTGTTCTTGGCTGTCACGCGCATGAGTTACAGCATGCCATCCGGTGAAAACAAGGAGAATAAGGCATATAGCCGCTGGATTTTCTTCAATTTACGGCCAAATGAGATTGCCCGGATCATAGAGTATCTGCAGAAAGGTACGTTTGTCCCTACCAGGGGGGCTAATGTCTATAAGCAACATAATCTCTCGAATTTCCTTCAAAAGGAAGTGCCAATTGGTTCAGAAACTTCTGTGAAAAATAGCGACGAATGATGTTCTTTGACTTTCAGGGCCAAAAAGTCCCGCTTAAGGCTGAATTTGAGGGTACTCCGGGCCTCCTGGCGCAAGCGGGGAGTAGTTTTTTGGATTCGCGCGCTCGCCCCGAGCAGTTTGAGTACTTTTGGGACCGTCCCGGACTCCTAATGACAAAATATAACCGTCTTAGTGAGCATTTGTCCATTCTATGGCAGTCCTTGAAAGTACTTCATTTTCTCGTGCGCTTTTTGCCTGACTGCCCGAAATATCTTGTCCTCTATAGTGGAGAGATCGTTTCCGCATATATATTGACCGATGCCAGGAATGCCCTTTAGTTATTGGCTTTCGCGTGCATGAGTTATACCATGCCATCCGGCGAAAACGAGGAGAATAAGGCATATAGCCGCTGGATTTTCTTCAATTTACGGCCAAATGAGATTGCCCAGATCATAGAACCTCTGCAGAAAGGTACGTTTGTCCCTACCATGGGGGCTAATGTCTATAAGCAACATAATCTCACTAATTTCCTTCAAAAGGAGGTGCCAATGGGTTCAGAAACTTGTCTGAAAAACAGCAACGAATGATATTCTTTGACTTTCAGGGCCAAAAAGTCCTGCTTAAGGCTGAATTTGAGGGTACTCCAGGCCTCCTGGCGCAAGCGGGCAGTAATTTTTGGATTATCGCACTCATCGCGAGCAGTTTGACTACTTATGGGTCCGACACAGATTCCGAATGATAAAATTATGACCGTTTTAGTGAACATCTATCCAATCTATGGCAGTCCTTGAAAGTACTTCATTTTCTCCTGTGCTTTTTGCCTGACTGCCCCAAAATTTCTTGTCCTCTATAGTGGAGATATCGTTTCCACATATATATTGACCGATGCCAGGAATGCCCTTTTGTTCTTGGCTTTCACGCGCATGAGTTACAACATGCCATCCGACGAAAACAAGGAGAATAAGGCATATAGCCGCTGGATTTTCTTCAATTTACGACCAAATGAGATTGCCCGGATCATAGAGC
>NW_021253297.1:0-1936 GCF_002162155.2 Triticum dicoccoides
GAATGTCAAGTATCATTTCCTTGGACCATGAGATTGTGCAACTCCCGGATACCGTAGGAGTGCCTTGGGTGTGCCAAACGTCACGACGTAACTGGGTGACTATAAAGGTACATTACAGGTATCTCCGAAAGTGTTTGTTGGGTCGACATGAATCGAGACTGGGATTTGTCACTCCGTATGATGGAGAGGTATCTCTGGGCCCACTCGGTAATGCATCATCATAATGAGCTCAATGTGACCAAGTGGTTGATCACGGGATCATGCATTACAGTACGAGTAAAGTGACTTGCCGATAACGAGATTGAACGAGGTATTGGGATACCGACGATTGAGTCTCGGGCAAGTAACGTACTGATTGACAAAGGGAATTGTATACGGATTGATTGAATGCTCGACATCGTGGTTCATCCGATGAGATCATCTTGGAGCATGTGAGAGCCAACATGGGTATCCCGATCCCGCTGTTGGTTATTGACCGGAGAGGCGTCTCGGTCATGTCTGCCATTCTCCCGAACCCGTAGGGTCTACACACTTAAGGTTCGGTGATGCTAGGGTTGTAGAGATATTAGTATGCAGTAACCCGAAAGTTGTTCAGAGTCCCGGATGAGATCCCGGACGTCACGAGGCACCTGATCCGGCACCGGCTCCGACACCGGACGTGCTCAGCGGTGCTTCGTCTTTGGCTGAGCTCGACGCCCTCACGGTATCTGTCACACCGGCCCTCTTCAATAAATGTATAATCTCCCATTTTTGTTGCCTTTCGGATGTCTCACATCGCAGAAATGTCTTTGCAGGCCGATGTAACCCCGTGCACCATATTGTACAGAATTGAGCATAGTTATGAGAATATCTAGGTATGATCATGTATATAGGCATCACGTCCGAGACAAGTAGACCGAAACGATTCTGCATCTACTACTATTACTCCACACATGGACCGCTATCCAGCATGCATCTAGAGTATTAAGTTCAAGAGAACAGAGTAATGCTTTAAGGAAGATGACATGATGTAGAGGGATAAACTCATGCGATATTATATAAACCCCATCTTTTTATCCTCGATGGCAACAATACAATACATATCGGTTCCCTTTCTGTCACTGGGATCAAACACCGCAAGATTGAACCCAAAGCTAAGCACTTCTCCCATTGCAGGAAATCAATATAGTAGGCCAAACCAAACTGATAATTCAAAGAGACTTGCAAAGATAAACCAATCATACATAAAAGAATTCAGAGGAGAATCAAATATTGTTCATAGATAATCTGGATCATAAACCCACAATTCATCGGATCTCGACAAACACACCGCAAAAGAAGGTTACATCGAATAGATCTCCAAGAAAATCGAGGAGAACTTTGTATTGAGATCCAAAGAGAGAGAAGAAGCCATCTAGCTAATAACTATAGACCCGTAGGTCTGAAGTAAACTACTCACACATCACCGGAGAGGCCATGGAGTTGATGTAGAGGCCCTTCGTGATCGATGCCCCCTCCGGTGGACCTCCGGAAAACGCCCCAAGATGGGATCTCTCGGGTACAGAAGGTTGCCGTGGTGGAATTAGGTTTTCGTGGTGCTCCTGGATGTTTGGGGGTACGTGGATATATATAGGAGGAAGAAGTACGTCGGTGGAGCAGCGGAGGGCCCATGAGGGTGGAGGGCGCGCCCAAGGGGGTAAGCGCGCCCCCCTGCCTCGTGCCTTCCTCCCTTGTTTCTTGGCGCACACTCCAAGTCTCCTGGATCATGTTCATTGAGAAAATCACGTTCTCGAAGGTTTCATTCCGTTTGGACTCCGTTTGATATTCCTTTTCTTCGAAAACCTAAAATAGGCAAAAACAATAATTTGGGTTGGGCCTCCGATTAGTAGGTTAGTCCCAAAAATGATATAAAGGTGTAAAATAAAGCCCATTAACATCCAAAATAGACAACATAATA
>NW_021253298.1:0-411 GCF_002162155.2 Triticum dicoccoides
CATACCTTTTCTACAACCCAGTTTTATTGCATTAGATCAATCCTCACACATTGCATGAATAGGATCTAATTAAATTGTGGGATGGGAAGTAGATGAGGTAGTACCTATTACCTGTTTACTATCAAACCATTGGGAGTTACTTCTACGTTTGCTTATTATGCCATGCTATGCTAGTAGACGTGGATTGGGTGAGTGAAATCCATGACAGATGTGAGATTGATAATTAATGGTTTATCTAAGGTGGCAACTTAAACACACATCTGGGTGGATTGAGGCACCTGGGGTTTCCAAGACTTGCCTGTTTTCTTTTGGACCGCCACCCAGGCTCAAAGGGATCATGAGATTATTCATACTAGAAACTTCCGTGTGCAGCCACAAGCCATTATGGGCTCTGGCATAGTTGATTAAGTC
>NW_021253299.1:0-1569 GCF_002162155.2 Triticum dicoccoides
ATATCTGGGGCGTTACAACACTCCACCACTACGAAAAGATCTCGTCCCGAGATCTAGGACTGAAAGAACTCCGGGTACTCAGAACGGAGGTGATCCTCGCGTTCCCAGGTGGCTTCACGGTCGGAATGGTGAGACCACTTAACTTTGAGAAATTTGATTGACTTGTTGCGAGTCTTGCGTTCAGTCTCTTCAAGAATAGCAACTGGGTGCTCACGATAAGAGAGATCTTCTTGGAGCTCAATGTCCTCGAAGTTGACGGTGCGGTCAGGAGTCTTGAAGCACTTTCGAAGCTGAGAGACATGGAACACATCATGAACATTTGCAAAGTTTGAAGGAAGCTCGAGTTGATAGGCGAGGTCGCCTCTCTTGCTGACAATCTTGAAAGGTCCCACGTATCTAGGGGCAAGCTTCCCTTTGATACCGAAGCGACGAGTACCTTTCAAGGGAGAGACGCGGAGGTAAACATGATCTCCGATCTCGAAAACCAGATCACGGTGCTTACTATCATAGTAGCACTTCTGGCGGGATTGAGCTGCTTTGAGGTTATCACGAATGACTTTGCACATTTCTTCTGCTTCTGTGATTAAGTCATTACCCAGCAGCTGACGTTCACCGGTTTCAGACCAGTTGAGAGGGGTACGACACTTCCTGCCATAAAGAATTTCAAAAGGGGCCTTGCCCGAACTTGCTTGAAAGCTGTTGTTGTAAGAGAATTCAGCATAAGGAAGACAATCCTCCCACTTCATGCCGAAAGAAATCACACAAGCCCTGAGCATGTCTTCAAGAATCTGATTGACACGCTCGACTTGACCGCTCGTTTGAGGATGGAAAGCTGTGCTGAAGCGGATGTTGGTGCCCATGGCTTTCTGAAAAGAATCCCAAAACTTGAAGGTAAAGATGCTGCCGCGGTCTGAAGATATCACTTGAGGAATACCATGCAGAGAGACAATGCGAGAGGTATAGAGTTCCGCCAATTGAGCTGCAGTGATCGACTCTTTATAGGCAGAAAGTGAGCCACTTTGGTGAGCTTGTCGATGACAACAAATATAGCATCATTGCCACGCTTGGACTTTGGTAACCCAGTCACGAAGTCCATTTCAATGTGGTCAAACTTCCATTCTGGAATGGCAAGAGGTTGGAGGAGACCTGCTGGCCTTTGGTGTTCTGCCTTCACTCTTCTGCAGACATCACACTCGTTCACGAATTGAGCGATCTCGCGCTTCATTCGAGTCCACCAATAAGTTTGCTTGAGATCCTGATACATCTTCGTACTACCAGGGTGGATGGAGAGGAGAGAGTTGTGAGCCTCGTTCATGATCACCTTACGAAGTTCACCTTTGGGCACAACAATTCGATCCTCGAAGAAGAGAGTGTCCTTGTCATCAAGTCGGTAGCACTTGTACTTGGACTGACTCTTTGCAATACCAATCTTCACCTTTTTCACCATAGCATCAAGGAGTTGGGCTTGGCGAATCTGGTCTTCTAAGGTAGGAGAGACTTGAAGGTTGGCGAGGAAACCTTGAGGAACAACTTGCAGATTAAGTTTGCGGAAAGCTTCACAAAGCTCGG
>NW_021253300.1:0-877 GCF_002162155.2 Triticum dicoccoides
AGTAGTGTAGTCAAAGAAACGCCCTTTTATATGTTTCCTGATAAAAACATTACACCAATACTTAGTGAAAGAACATAAGGAACTACGACTTACTCTCCGTGGATAAATGCACATGTTTTTTGGATTTGAAGGCCAGCAATTACTAAATTTGTTTTGAGCTATGAAATTGATATTACTAGATACACTATTTTTACTTGGCATCATGTTTCGATCTAAGCGAATAGCTAAGCATCTCTTGATAATGACCTTGGTCCTCTGGTAGGGTAAGTCAGATGCCATGAAAGCTTTAAACAAACAAGGAATCCCTTGAGCGCTTCATTTTTAGAATGAAAAACTTCAGTGAACTTCTAATCCCTGCATCAAGGTGAGCCAACACACAACCCATTTTCTACAAAGTTCACAGAAAATGAACCGTCGTGGCTAATGTTACTCTTGACAAAAAAACATGCTAATTAGAACCGACCCCTTGTCGTACAAATGCTACTTTGGTGAACACGAAGGACAGCACGGCAACGTCATAGACGATGAAGCGTCTTGGACCTATCCACACAGTCAACATAGTGACACCCTCCATCGAGATGCCTAGGAGCTATTAGGTTACTCGCATGAATTTTTGCCTTTTTGCATCTGTGACCCAGTTGAACCTCTTTGAGGAAATGCAAGCTCTGGGCCACATTCAACATATTGTTTGGTACTCTGAATTGCACCACTAGACACATTCATGGCTGGCGTTTGGTTGCCTACTTATGTGTTTTAGGGGTGAGCACATGCAAATTACATTTGTTTGGCTGTGTGCAAATATGTTGATGTACTCACCCCTCCCAAATGTGAAAGCTTTAAACAAAGAAGGAATCCCTTGAGCTCTTTCTTTTTGAGA
>NW_021253301.1:0-406 GCF_002162155.2 Triticum dicoccoides
CTCATCTCATAAAACTTCTCATGATCAAGTAACAAGCTATTCACATGTTAAAGTATAGACCATAAAGTTTCTTAAAAATTAACAGACTATGCTTTCAGTCACCAAACAATTGCAATTCATCTTATTTTCAAGAAGGGTCTATGTAACATCTTTGATTTAGCAAATTCCACATACTCAACTATCATATAGTCTTCCATGATTGCTAACACTCAAAGCATATTTTTAGAACAAATAGCATCCGTCGAACACAGAGAAAGATAGGGGCTTAATGTTTCGCCTCCCAACTCATTTACCATATAGATAATTGTCAACAATAATAATTCATGATCAAATATATTTGAATGACCATATATGCTTGGATCTTCCCCACCATATGATGCTTGCTGGCTAAATAATAATTGAGGTT
>NW_021253302.1:0-393 GCF_002162155.2 Triticum dicoccoides
CGGACACGGATGAAGAAGGCCGTCATCCAACGCTATCCGCATACATCTCAAACACTTTTTCAACCAATCGGCCGAAATTCGTGCAAACACAAGGATTTTTTACAAACTGGACGACATTCATGCAAACACGGCGGATTTTTATTAGATTTTGAACATTTAGAACAGAAAAAAATGTTCTGGCCCCCTAAAACTATCATACGGTTACGTCCGGCACCGAAGCCCTTGCCGCCCTCCATCCGCCGTCTTCATGTCCATCGGCGACAAGACCGATGAAGTGAAGCTACGGTCTTCGGCGAGGAAGAGTAGAACACGGGAGACAGACTGGCCCACATGGGACACCAGGCCTCGCCGCCTTCCGTGCCCTACTCATCCTCAGAGTAGTCTGCACCTCAT
>NW_021253303.1:0-388 GCF_002162155.2 Triticum dicoccoides
GGCGGACCGCGACTAAAGGGTACCCTTTAGTCACGGTTGTTGTCCCCAACTGCGACTAAAGGGTCTTTCTGCGCGGGAACGGAAGCGGCGCCAAAACCCTTTAGTCCCGGTTGGGGAGGCGGACCGCGACTAAAGGGTACCTTTAGTCGCGGTCCGCCTCTCTAACCGCGACTAAAGGTGCGTCTATAAATACTGCACTTAGCAGTTTTGCCACTTCCCATTCTCCTCTCTCTCGACGCCGAAGCGCTGCCCCGACGCCGACGCCAAAGCCCTGCCCCGACGCCGACGCCGACGCCGAAGCCCTGCGCGCCGCCGCCCCCGTCCCCAGTGAGCGCCGCCTCCGCCCGTGCCCTGCCCTTGCCCGCCGCCCGTGCCTTGCGCCCTTGCC
>NW_021253304.1:0-1373 GCF_002162155.2 Triticum dicoccoides
CCCCCCGGGGCAGGTGGCCCCACCCGGTGGGCCCCCGGGACCCTTCCGGTGGTCCCGGTACAATACCGATGACCCCGAAACTTGTCCCGATGGCCGAAACAGGACTTCCTATATATAAATCTTTACCTCCGGACCATTCCGGAACTCCTCGTGACGTCCGGGATCTCATCCGGGACTCCGAACAACATTCGGTAACCACATACAAGCTTCCTTTATAACCCTAGCGTCATCGAACCTTAAGTGTGTAGACCCTACGGGTTCGGGAGACATGTAGACATGACCGAGACGTTCTTCGGTCAATAACCAACAGCGGGATCTGGATACCCATGTTGGCTCCCACATGTTCCACGATGATCTCATCGGATGAACCACGATGTCAAGGACTCAATCGATCCCGTATACAATTCCCTTTGTCTATCGGTATGTTACTTGCCCGAGATTCGATCGTCGGTATCCAATACCTTGTTCAATCTCGTTACCGGCAAGTCACTTTACTCGTTCCGTAACACATCATCCCGTGATCAACTCCTTGGTCACATTGCGCATATGATGATGTCCTACTGAGTGGGCCCAGAGATACCTCTCCGTTTACACGGAGTGACAAATCCCAGTCTCGATCCGCATAAAACAATAGATACTTTCGGAGATACCTGTAGTGCACCTTTATAGTCACCCAGTTATGTTGTGACGTTTGATACACCCAAAGTACTCCTACGGTATCCAGGAGTTACACGATCTCATGGTCAAAGGAAGAGATACTTGACATTGGCAAAGCTCTAGCAAACGAACTACACGATCTTTTGTGCTAGTCTTAGGATTGGGTCTTGTCCATCACATCATTCTCCTAATGATGTGATCCCGTTATCAACGACATCCAATGTCCATAGCCAGGAAACCATGACTATCTGTTGATCACACCGAGCTAGTCAACTAGAGGCTCACTAGGGACATATTGTGGTCTATGTATTCACACGTGTATTACAATTTCCGGATAATACAGTTATAGCATGAATAAAAGACAATTATCATGAACAAGGAAATATAATAATAATACTTTTATTATTGCCTCTAGGGCATATTTCCAACAGTCTCCCACTTGCACTAGAGTCAATAATCTAGTTCACATCGCCATGTGATTAACACTCACAGGTCACATCGCCATGTGACTAATACCCAAGAGTTTACTAGAGTCAGTAGTCTAGTTCACATCACTATGTGATTAACACTCAATGAGTTTTATGTTTGATCATGTTGCTTGTGAGAGAGGTTTTAGTCAACGGGTCTGAACCTTTCAGATCCGTGTGTGCTTTACAAATCTCTATGTCATCTCCTAGATGCAGCTACCACGCTCTATTTGGAGCTATTCCAAACAA
>NW_021253305.1:0-515 GCF_002162155.2 Triticum dicoccoides
TCGATACCCACTTGATCGGCATACTACCAAACCCACTTGGGGGCTTCTTGATCATATTTGAATCACAGCTTAACCCCTTTTGGTCTGACGTGGATCGTATTCGAATCAGCGTCATTAAACAACTCTTATGTTCACTTGGGGGCTTCCTGTTCAAACATAGGTCGTATTCGAACCTAAGAGAACATAGCTGTCGATACCCACTTGATCGGCATCGCCAAAGCCACTGGGGGCTATATGATCATATCCGAATCTTAGCTTAACCCCTTTGGGACGGTTCTCTGATCGTATTCGAATCAGGAGCCTATGAACATTACTTATGAATATAGTTACTTTAACTGTCTTAAAACCTTCTTGAGGAGATGGTTCTTGTTTTCTTCCGGTTTAGTATTGGTTACCCCAAGTTTTACAAAGTGCCAGGTAAAGCATCATATGAGCCGGGAAGGTTACCAAAGGGTTCGCAGGTATGCTATTGCGATTATAAGTAATCATAAATCGGTCTGTATATGATGTTTTTT
>NW_021253306.1:0-1517 GCF_002162155.2 Triticum dicoccoides
TGTTGCAATAATTCCCTAGAAAAGTAAGAATGTGATAAAATGTTGACACCCTTTGCATATTAAGCTCTGATAAATTTACTACAGTGGTAATTTTCTTTCATAATTTTTGGAGTTATGGAAGTATGAATCTTGCTGCACTCTTTACAGACTATCCTGTTTAGGCATATTGCTGTTATGTTTGCATTGTTTGCATATGTTTGCTTATTTAATGATTCTATTTGAGGATAGGACTATTAAATATGCAGAGGCATTTAGTATGCAATGCTGAATAATAATTTTTGTGAGTTGCTACAGTAGAGTATGATAAGGTTTTGGCAATGGTTTATACTAACTTATCTCACGAGTCCTTGTTGAGTTTTGTGTGGATGAAGCTTTTGAGATTTAGGGAGACCGTGATATGAGAGGAATTAGGGAGACACAAAAGCTCAAGATTGGGGATGCCCAAGGCATCCCAGGATAATATTTCAAGAAGTCTCAAGCTTCTAAGCTTGGGTATGCCCCGGCTAGCATCCCACCTTTCTTCTTCAACAACTATCGGTTAGTTTCGGTTGATCCTAAGTTTTGGCTTCTTCACATGATGTTTTCTATTCTTAGAATGTAATTTTCTTTTGCTTTGCTTTCTGCTTGAATAAAATACCAAGATCTGAAATTATTAAATGTTAGAGATTCTTCACATAGTTGCATAATTATTCGACTACTCATTGATCTTCACTTATATCTTTCAGAGTAGTTTGTCATTTGCTCTAGTGCTCCACTTATATCTTTTAGAGCATGATGGTGGTTTTTATTTTGTAGAAATAGATGAACTCTCATGATTCACTTATATTATTTTGAGAGTCTTAAATAGCATGGTAATTTGCTTAAATAATCCTAATATGCTAGGCATCCAAGAATAGTAAAAACTTTCTTATGAGTGTGTTGAATACTAAGAGAAGTTTGATGCTTGATGATTGTTTTGAGATATGGTGGTAATAATATCAAAGTCGTGCTAGTTGAGTAGTTATGAATTTGAGGAATACTTGTGTTGAAGTTTGCAAGTCCCGTAGCATGCACGTATGGTAGACGTTATGTAACAAATTTGAAACATGAGGTGTTATTTGATTGCCCTCCTTATGAGTGGCGGTCGGGGACGAGCGATGGTCCTTTCCTACCAATCTATCCCCCTAGGAGCATGCGAATAGTGTCCAGGTTTTTGATGACTTGTAGATTTTTGCAATAGGTATGTGAGTTCTTTATGACTAATGTTGAGTCCATGGATTATACGCATCTCTCACCCTTCCATCCTTGCTAGCCTCTTGGGTACCGTGCATTGCCCTTTCTCACATTGAGAGTTGGTGCAAACTTCGCCGGTGCATCCAAACCCCGTGATATGATACGCTCTATCACACATAAACCTCCTTATATCTTCCTCAAAACAGCCACCATACCTACCTATTATGGCATTTCCATATCCATTCCGAGATATATTGCCATGCAACTTTCCACTGTTCCGTTTATTATGGCACGCTTCATCATTG
>NW_021253307.1:0-551 GCF_002162155.2 Triticum dicoccoides
TGGCTGTCCCTCGAGCATACACCACTATATCTTTTGGTCTGACCAATACTATCACCTTGTTCTCATAATTATGGAATTCCATTTTTATGGAAACCTGGATGAATTGTTGTTGAGCCCATCGACAACATCCTTGTCCTCTCCATGATTTTGTCGGACATCAAGCTAGTGTTGGAAACTTGTGTAAGCATTTCTTCATGTTTCGTTCATGAAGCATATGTTTGGATGAAAGAAGTGACTACCTCTGATTCATGTGTACTTGGTGAAAGTTGCCGCCGTGAATTGAGAAAGTTAGTTTTGCTTCCTCTGGAATCATTGCAAGTCAGTCATGCACACGTGCGAAGTATTCTGTGGTCTGGAGACTTGCAACCTTCATTCCATATGTGTCCCGAGCACACCAAGCCACTGATTGATTTGTTCAAGGAGATGAAGTCCCTTCATAAGAGCTAATCATATGACTTATGCAAGGACTTCGTTATCCACGGTGATGGTTCCCAACTAGAACTCGGTAGTGTTTTATTATAAGACTACTTTGTGGTCATGCTTGTCTGGGA
>NW_021253308.1:0-1372 GCF_002162155.2 Triticum dicoccoides
CCCACCCCTCTCAAACTCATGGGAGATATACAACACTAAGTTTGGAGAGGTAAAATCCATGTTGCGCTCTAGTCTGGGCCTTCGTGAAGAAGTCTGTCAATTGTAACTCGGAAGGCACATACTGAAGAGCAATAACATGGTCCTGCACACCAGCCCGCACAAAGAAAGCATCAACACCAATATGCTTCGTAAGCTCATGCTTCACGGGGTCCCGTGCAATACTGATAGCACATGTACTGTCTGACAAGAGTATAGTAGGTGTACTAACAGAAACACCAAAATCCTCGAGTAACCAGTGTAACCAAGTCACCTCTGCCATGACAAGAGCCATAGCTCGAAAATCAACCTCTGCACTCAAACGAGAAACTGCAGTCTGTTTCTTTGTCTTCCAGGCAATGAAAGAACCACCAAGAGAGACATAGTAAGCAGAAAGTGAACGGCGATCCGAAGGATCACTAGCCCAGGTAGCATCTGAATAGGCTTGAAGCTGTAACAAGCTGGAACGAGGAAAGAAGAGACGGCGAGAGATCATGCCACAAAGATGTCGTAGAACACGAAGAAGGTGACTATAGTGAACCGAAGTGGGAGAAGAAACAAACTGACTCGGTATATGGACAGGATAGGAGATATCCGGACAAGTGACAGCAAGATAGACAAGACTCCCAACAAGATGACGATAACGAGTTGGATCGGACAAGGGCTCGCCATCAGAAACATGAAGGTGAACATTAAGTTTCATAGGAGTCTCAACAGTGCGCTCATCAGTAAGAGACGCACGAGCAAGAAGATCCTGGATATACTTTTCTTGGGAAATAAAAAAGCCATCAGAGGTGGAGGAAATCTCAATCCCAAGAAAGTAATGAAGAGGACCAAGATCAGACATACGAAACTGCTCACTGAGTCGGGCCTTGACAAAGGCAATGTACTTAAGATCATCGCCAGTGATGATCATGTCATCAACATATAGAAGAAGAAGAGTGCGACCACGAGCAAAAAGGTGAACAAACAACGCTGGATCATGAGCACTGGGCGAAAAACCAATTGCAGTGACTACAGAGGCAAAACGCTTAAACCAAGCGCGGGGGGCTTGTTTAAGGCCATAGAGAGAGTGACTAAGACAACAAACCATGCCATCAGGAACTGAATACCCAGGTGGTGGCTGCATATAAACTTCCTCACGCAAATCACCATTAAGAAAGGCATTCTTAACATCAAGCTGAGACACAAACCAGTGGCGAACAGAGGCCACAGCAAGAAGTGTACGAATAGTGGTCATATGAGCCACAGGAGCAAAAGTCTCATCGTAATCACGACCGTGCTCCTGTTGAAAGCCACGAGCCACAAAACGAGCTTTATAATGCTCAAGAGAACC
>NW_021253309.1:0-2437 GCF_002162155.2 Triticum dicoccoides
GATCGGAGTCCGGGGATCGTCATCGAGCTGAACGTGTGCTAGAACTCGGAGGTGCCGTAGTTTCGGTGCTTGATCGGTCGGGCCGTGGAGACGTACGACTACATCAACCAAACGCTTCTGTTGTCGATCTACAAGGGTACGTAGATCATACTCTCCCCTCTCGTTGCTATGCATCACCATGATCTTGCGTGAGCGTAGGAAAATTTTGAAATTACTACGAAACCCAACAACTGCGTGTCAAAGCAAGAAACTTTCAGGTAGGTTTTGAAGCAATTTCTAGTTTCACACTAACCATTACAATAGGAAAGTCAAAACTTCACATTTGTGGTACTCAAGCTCAGGCAATTAGCATGCTGCTGACCTAACAGACGTACATGCAATTTGCATGTTGCAAAACTACAGTCGGATGGTGAATGGCGGCAAGTAAAAATAACAACCTGTTTTATGTGGGCATCCCAGGCACAAGAATCATTGGGCTTGCAATGTGAAGCTAGGGGAAGTTGCACAGCAGTACAGTGATCTATCCAACCTGAAAATCCATCCAGCACTAGTAGTCGAATGAATCAGTGTATCAGTACTGCATCCTAATAAATTAACGTACTACCATCCAAAAGTACCATCGTGTTGTATAATAAATCACTGTTTTAGCATTACATCAGACTAAATGATTATAAGTTTAGAGTACATCCCACTTAATAATATGTGGGCTTGGCAGGCAACATCTTAAATTATGCGGCATATGCGGGGGAGGAGCGGGCCTCCCAATTACCTTGCAGCATAAGAACCACCTATCCAGCACATACAGTTTACAGAATATCATATGCACTACGTACATCAGGTACTCCCTCCGTTTTTATTTAGTCTGCATATTAGGTTTGACTGAAGTCAAACTTTGTAAAGTTTGACCAAGTTTATAGAAAAATATATAAACATTTACCATAACAAATCTATATGATGTGAAAGTACATTCAATAATGAATCTAGTAGTATTGATTTTTTATTGTATATGTTAATATTTTTGTTTATAAACTTAGTCAAAGTTTACAAAGCTTGACTTTGATCAAAGCTAATATGCGGACTAAATAAAAACAAAGGGAGTATTTCACGGACTCAAAAATTAGAAGACATGTGAAATATATTACTATAGGAGGACATTTGATTTCTGAAGGTTCACGTCCATTTCACCAGTAGGTGCTTGGTCTAGTTTAAAAAACAGAATTAGTTGCTCGGTTATGCATGGTATTTCTCAGACAATAAGTAGAGTATTCAGTTGAAACCTATACAGAGACCCTCACAACCAAGGGTTTCAGCAGCATCCGACCCCTTCTCCTGGGACTTGCAGCACCTTCCTTCTCCTTCTCACCATCCTACAAGCAAAAAAATTGTGTCCATTTCAGTCCCAATTGTAGTACAACCAGAGAACCCAAATGACCAATTGATGTCCCCGACGCCATTTTCAGCTCAACCAGATCCAATTACTATAGCAATTACTAAAATAGAGGCATACAGATCTAAAGATTTTAACAAAACAACAAACAATTGGTGGCCTAGGTTATTGTTTTAGCAGCAAACAGAGGCATGCAATTGTAAAGAGGGAAAGTAGCAGAGGCATACCATAGGCAACGTGGTCAAGCAGGAACCAAGATGTCAACCCCTCGCTCCTCAGGTGCATCCCGTTCTTCCCTTTTTCTCCCTGCAGCACCCTCACTCCTCTCCTTGCATAGAATTCGTGGTGCAGGTGCCCTGTGTGAGGAAGAAAAACAAGAGAAAATGCATGCCTCAGGGAAGGAAATGGAAGAAGGGCAGATCAAAGAGGGGAAGAGAGAAGGAGGCGGATCTGGATGGGGATCAAAGCATCGGAGCTTGACATCGGTGTCCATGGCATCTCCTCACGCACGGCCGAGCAGAAGCAACGTGAGGAAGCAATCCTCCTGTCCCATACCGGCAAAGCCTATAGACTTTGCGAGGAGGGGTAGGTGCCTGCGGCCATCCTAGATCTGAATGCCGCCATGGCCGCCGCCATGGCTGGTCGATCTCCCTCTCCTCTCTGAGGAGGGGAGGGGAGGGAGGGGGAGACGGAGACGGAGAGGGTGGGAGGACGACGGCTTGGGGGATACCGGCGGCGAGATGTGAGGGTGCCGGTGGGTGGCGGATCTAAATCTAGAGCCGGAGGAGAGAGGGAGAGGTGGCGGCGGCTGTGGGTGGATAGGGTTTTTGGGGTGGGGGAGGGAGGCGCGAGGTGTGGGACAGTGTGTTTGGGTTGGCTCCGATTTTTTTTGACAGCGCGCGTAGACGACTTGAATGTTTTATTCTCCGCGCGCTTTCCTTCAAACCTATTTCAAACTTTTTTCTGTTTAGGGGTACTAGGATTTTATTCATAAAATTCCTGGAATACATGTATTATCTGAGAATTTGGTATCTTTACCCTTTTGATGCT
>NW_021253310.1:0-663 GCF_002162155.2 Triticum dicoccoides
GGTCGGCCAAGCAACGCGTGGTAAGGGCTCTCCAGATCCACTACCTCGAACCACACTGCCTCTCGGCAGAAATGATCCTTGTCCCCGAAGAGGACGTCCATCTTGATATTGCCGATTGGGGAGTAGGACAGGCCGGGTACGATGCCATGGAACACAGTCCGACTAGGCATGAGCTGCTTCGTCTTGATGCCCAGCTTCCTCACGATGGGCGCCAAATGTCGGGTGGTTGGTGCGACATATGCCAACGAATGGCTTATCATTGTGGGAGCCAATAAAACATCGCCGGTGCCTGGAAACGGGATAAGGCGAAGACATGCACACCGGCAGATCTTACCCAGCTTCGGGGCTCTCCGTGGAGATAACACCCCTACTACTGCTCTGCGGGGTCTCCGCATGGTCACTAGATCGACAAGTAGCTATAGGAGGCTCCTTGAGCCGTTCGGTGAAAGGATGAAGAAGGGCAAGGCTAGCCCGCTTCCCCTCTCGATGTGGTGTCTAGAACTACTGGAAAAGGATCCCCCTGCATGGGTACCCTGGGGGGTTTATATAGGCCTACCCCCCAGGGGTACAATGGTAATCCGGCTGGGCGTGAGCCCCAGCCGTCTGTGTCTATGCTCGCCGGCTTCTCCGCTGACCGATGGGGCCCGCCGACTGGTGGACCCC
>NW_021253311.1:0-1995 GCF_002162155.2 Triticum dicoccoides
GTTTCTCCCACAAACCAACCGTGTTGATTCAGCAGAGATCACAACGATAAGGAATGGGTTATACCTAGCAGGAAAAATTGGGTGCAATAAAGTTGATATCGAAACAGATTGCAGTTTTGTAGCAGAGGCAGAGCAAGAAGCTGAACATTATGTGGGCTTGGATGTGGCAACTATGATCAAATGTAAGGAGATAGGGATGGATTTTGCGAAGATCTCGTACACCCACCATCTGCGAGCAGCAAATGAAGTTGCTAATAGTTCAGCAAAGAAATCCTTTAGTGAAAGAACTTCTAAATTTTGGGACACTACTTTCCCTTATTTTATTTCATACTCCCTTGTAAATGACCTTTCGATTATCTGAGAAATAAAATCTTGATTCTACAAAAAACACACCTAAGAGTGCTTGCAAAGAAAATTGTACACTAGCATGCCTATTTTGTGATGATCTATACTAGCACTTACATGGAAATAACAGCATACTAACTAGAACCTGTACGAGGTAATGATGCATATGAAGACAAAAAACACATATAATGTAATGCATTGTTTTCAATTTCAAGTATGTGTAGCTATCCATGGAAAAATATGTATATCACATTGTATTTTTTATTGATTATTAGAACAAAAACACAAATTAAGAATTAAGAGATATCTAATTAGGAACTAGTTCCGTGGGGAGGATTGCATCTATCACAACATGAAAACATGCAACCGGAATCCTAATTTTTAGTTGGAATACAAATATTATAAACGGTGCACTTAATTTAGGCATGCCTCATGTGACACCATAAGATGACAAGGAAGAAGTCCCCTCTATTACTCTAATTGTGAGTTAATACTTGAATGTACGAACTCTGGTAATTTCAGATGTGCTAGATTTCATTGTCTTTTAGATATATTTTTATTTACATAGAAATTAAAAATCATAAAAATTTAATCATTAGAAGTTTGTTTATATAAATAACCTACGATCTTTTGTACAGGATGTAGTAGTTTAAACACATAATATTATTTCTATAGACCTCAATCAGTTTGAAAGCAAAAGTGTCTTTGAGTGCAACTGATTGGAAAAATAGCAATGGCCTTTGAGCCCTCATTCCTTTCTTGGTATACTCAAACACACTTTCTCTAACCAATGGTTTCTAATCCATTAAATATAAGAGATTGTACAAGCAGTAAAACATGTCACGTGCAAATAGTCATTCTTTTTATTTCCTCTTTTGTACCCTCTTGTACAAATAGTCCAACATGCCGAAGACGATCACACGTTAGGTAGCATTGAAGAGTTTTTCATTAGAGTTTTTTAGACGGTCACACGGTCACATGTTAGGATTTTAGTTTAGTAGTGCACTTTCCTGGATCCTTAACCTGTATTTCATACATTCAAATGATAGCAATTGTTCGTTATCTGTTGCAGATGGAGACACAATCCTGGGGACTGAACCTCGAGTGACTGACAATCATGGCATGGAGTCAGTGCAAGATATAGATCCACCAGCGGTGGAAAATAATAATATGGAACCCATGCAAGAGGAATTGCTGAACGGAATCTACAAAAAGACAGCTGATGGAAGTTCATACTATACCTTGATGACCCTGACATAGTTGTTGTTAGCTCTAAGTAAACACAAACTTAAGTTCGATGAGAATCATCTCATCCATGAAAGTTAACAGAAGCTGTGAATGATCTACTAGTATTGTTTATTTAAGGTGCGCCTCTACACTCTTTAGGTTAGTATGAATATTTTTTCGAATCTATGATGATGTGTGTTGATGGCACAAAACAGGAACCTGGAATCACATCTTGTGAGGTAGGCCCTGGACATTCGTCGCCTCAAGAGAGGTAGAGAGTATCAAGATGGAGGGGACAAGGGGTGTAAGTAAGCCAGAGAAGCAGAAGGCCCGCATGGAGGCTAACCAGCTCAGGGTGTTGGACCGGGCGGCAGCAGCTCGGGCTCGTGCATTCCAGTCACAGCCTGCTACTGAAACTGCCAC
>NW_021253312.1:0-1977 GCF_002162155.2 Triticum dicoccoides
ACGGTGAGTAATAGTCCACGAAATGGGTCAGAATTGGCCAAAGCTGTGAGTGTTGATGACGGGCACGTAAACGCACCACAGGGATCGTCAATCATGGAAATCGCTCTGGAACCCCAAAACGGTGTGTAACACTGCACAGAACATACCAGAATCGGCCAAAATTGTGAGTTTTGATGACCGACCCGTAAACGCACCCCGGTGTTCGTCAATCGTGGAAATCACTTCTGGATCCCAAAACTAAGTAATAGTCCAAGAAACGAGCAAGAATCGGCCCAATCTGCGAGTCTTGACGACCAACACGTAAGCACGTCTTGGGGTTCGACAACCATGGAAATCGCTTTGGGACTCCAAAATGGTGAGTAATAGTCCGTGAAAGAGCCCTTAATCGGTAAAACCTAGGGTTATTGATCAACGATACATAAACGCACCCCGGGGTTCGTCAATCATGGAAATCGCTCAGGGACCCGAAATCAGTGAGTAATAGTCCATGAAACGGGCCAAACTTGGCCAAAACTGCAAATGTTGATGACAGACACATAAACACACCGTTGTTCGTCGATCGTGGAAATCACTACGTGACCCCAAAACTGAGTAATAGTCCAAGAGACGGGCCAGAATCGGCCAAAACCGCGATTGTTGATGATCGACACGTAAGCGCGCCTTGGGGTTCGACAACCATGGAAATCACTTTGGGACCCCAAAAAGGTGAGTAATAGTCCATGAAACGGGCCAGAATCGTCAAAAACCGCGAGTGTTGATGTCTGACACGTAAACGCACCCTGGGGTTCGTTAATCGCGGAAATCACTCTGGGACCCCAAAAAAGTGAGTAATAGTCCACAAAATGGGCCAGAATCAGCCAAAATTGTGAGTGTTGATGACCGACATGTAAGCGCACCTTGGGGTTCATAAACTATGGAAATCGCTTTGGAATCCCTAAACGGTGAGTAATAGTCCACGAAACGGGTCAAAATTGGCCAAAGCTGTGAGTGTTGATGACGGGCACGTAAACGCACCCCAGGGATCGTCAATCATGGAAATCGCTCTGGAACCCCAAAACGGTGAGTAACGGTGCACAAAACATACCAGAATCGGCCAAAATTGTGAGTTTTGATGACCGACACGTAAACGCACCCCGGTGTTCGTCAATCGTGGAAATCACTTCGGGATCCCAAAGCTGAGTAATAGTCCAAGAAACGAGCAAGAATCGGCCCAATCTGCGAGTCTTGACGACCAACACGTAAGCACATCTTGGGGTTAGACAACCATGGAAATCGCTTTGGGACTCCAAAATGGTGAGTAATAGTCCGTGAAAGAGCCCTGAATCGGTAAAACCTAGGGTTATTGATCAACGATACATAAATGCACCCCGGGGTTCGTCAATCATGGAAATCGCCCAGGGACCCGAAATCAGTGAGTAATAGTCCATGAAATGGGCCAAACTCGACTGAAACTGCAAATATTGATGACAGACACGTAAACACACCGTTGTTCGTCGATCGTGGGAATCACTACGTGACCCCAAAACTGAGTAATAGTCCAAGAGACGGGCCAGAATCGGCCAAAACCGCGATTGTTGATGACGGACACGTAAGCGTGCCTTGTGGTTCGACAACCATGGAAATTGCTTTAGGACCCCAGAAAGGTGAGTAATATTCCATGAAACGGGCCAGAATCGACAAAAACCACGAGTGTTGATGACCGACACGTAAATGCACCACGGGGTTTGTTAATCGTGGAAATCACTGCAGGACCCTAAAACAGTCAGTATTAGTCCACGAAACGGGCCTGAATTGGCCAAAACAATGAGTGTTGATGACCGACACGTAAGTGCACCTTAGGGTTCAACAACTGTGGAAATTGCTTCATGACCGCAAAACGGTGAGTAATAGTCCATGAAATAGGCGAGAATCGACAAAAACCACGAGTGTTGATGACCCACACATAAACGCACCACGGGGTTTGTTAATCATGGAAAT
>NW_021253312.1:1987-3612 GCF_002162155.2 Triticum dicoccoides
TTGGCCAAAACAATGAGTGTTGATGACCGACACGTAAGTGCACCTTAGGGTTCAACAACTGCGGAAATCGCTTCGTGACCGCAAAACGGTGAGTAATAGTCCATGAAATAGGCGAGAATCGACAAAAACCACGAGTGTTGATGACCGACACGTAAACGCACCACGGGGTTTGTTAATCATGGAAATCACTACGGGACCCAAAAACAGTCAGTATTAGTCCACGAAACCGACCAGAATTGGCCAAAACAATGAGTGTCGATGACCGACACGTAAGTCCACCTTAGGGTTCAACAACTGTGGAAATCGCTTCGTGACCGCAAAACGGTGAGTAATAGTCCATGAAACGGGCCAGAATCGTCAAAAACCGCGAGTGTTGATGTCTGACAAGTAAACGCACCCTGGGGTTCGTTAATCGTGGAAATCACTCTGGGACCCCAAAAGAGTGAGTAATAGTCCACAAAATGGGCCAGAATCAGCCAAAATTGTGAGTGTTGATGACCGACATGTAAGCGCACCTTGGGGTTCATAAACTATGGAAATCGCTTTGGGATCCCTAGACGGTGAGTAATAGTCCACGAAATGGGTCAGAATTGGCCAAAGCTGTGAGTGTTGATGACGGGCACGTAAACGCACCACAGGGATCGTCAATCATGGAAATCGCTCTGGAACCCCAAAACGGTGTGTAACACTGCACAGAACATACCAGAATCGGCCAAAATTGTGAGTTTTGATGACCGACCCGTAAACGCACCCCGGTGTTCGTCAATCGTGGAAATCACTTCTGGATCCCAAAACTAAGTAATAGTCCAAGAAACGAGCAAGAATCGGCCCAATCTGCGAGTCTTGACGACCAACACGTAAGCACGTCTTGGGGTTCGACAACCATGGAAATCGCTTTGGGACTCCAAAATGGTGAGTAATAGTCCGTGAAAGAGCCCTTAATCGGTAAAACCTAGGGTTATTGATCAACGATACATAAACGCACCCCGGGGTTCGTCAATCATGGAAATCGCTCAGGGACCCGAAATCAGTGAGTAATAGTCCATGAAACGGGCCAAACTTGGCCAAAACTGCAAATGTTGATGACAGACACATAAACACACCGTTGTTCGTCGATCGTGGAAATCACTACGTGACCCCAAAACTGAGTAATAGTCCAAGAGACGGGCCAGAATCGGCCAAAACCGCGATTGTTGATGATCGACACGTAAGCGCGCCTTGGGGTTCGACAACCATGGAAATCACTTTGGGACCCCAAAAAGGTGAGTAATAGTCCATGAAACGGGCCAGAATCGTCAAAAACCGCGAGTGTTGATGTCTGACACGTAAACGCACCCTGGGGTTCGTTAATCGCGGAAATCACTCTGGGACCCCAAAAAAGTGAGTAATAGTCCACAAAATGGGCCAGAATCAGCCAAAATTGTGAGTGTTGATGACCGACATGTAAGCGCACCTTGGGGTTCATAAACTATGGAAATCGCTTTGGAATCCCTAAACGGTGAGTAATAGTCCACGAAACGGGTCAAAATTGGCCAAAGCTGTGAGTGTTGATGACGGGCACGTAAACGCACCCCAGGGATCGTCAATCATGGAAATCGCTCTGGAACCCCAAAACGGTGAGTAAC
>NW_021253313.1:0-404 GCF_002162155.2 Triticum dicoccoides
TCACTTAGTTGGCGGCGAAGCATTTACTCTCCGATGATTCAGAACTTGTTGATCTCTGCTGTCCGTGGCATCATTGCTCTTGCCTCCAAGTCTAAGTGGAACGGTGTCGTGGTCGTCATTGTTGCCAGATACCTCCCGTGTTTGTGCTTTGATATGCTTGCTCAGCGAACAACTCGATGACATTGTCTCTCTCCCGAATTACCACAACTCGGGACAAATTAAATCAGTTAAATATGACCCCGGAGAGTAGGAAGCAAAGACAATTTTGGAGAACTCCATGGGTTCAAAGAGCGACTCACATAACTCTCCCATCCAGCGCACTCGAAGACACTGACGAAGCTCTCCATGCCACAGCTTACGCACGCCTGCAGACCAAGACACCAGAGCCTAATCTTGTAATTCAA
>NW_021253314.1:0-1092 GCF_002162155.2 Triticum dicoccoides
GTAGGAATGACATCCTCGGTAGCCTTGAACTTAATAGATTCCTCAGGAGGTATTTCATCTATCACGGGAGGTAGGTGCTCTCTTGGCGAGCCATTAGGTTCATCGAACCGCACATCTACAGTTTCAAAAACCTTGTAGTGATAGGTGTTGAAGACTCTATAGGTGTGCGAGTCCTTACCATAACCAAGCATAAAACCTTCATGTGCTTTCGGTGCAAATTTAGAACTGTGATGAGGATCTCTAATCCAACATTTAGCACCGAATACTTTGAAATAACTCACATTGGGTTTCTTGTCAGTGAGGAGTTCATATGCAGTCTTCTTGAAGAATTTGCGAAGATATACTCTGTTGATGATGTGGCACGCAGTATCAATTGCCTCAGGCCAGAAACGAGGAGGCGTCTTGTACTCATCAAGCATAGTGCAGGCCATCTCAACAAGAGTCATGTTCTTACGCTCCACAACGCCATTCTGCTAAGGAGTATAAGGAGCAGATAACTCATGAGTAATACCAAGTTCAGCAAGATAGTCATCAAGACCAGTGTTCTTGAACTCAGTGCCATTGTCACTTCTGATGTGCTTGATCTTCACACCAAAGTTGGTTGAAGCCCTCGAGGAAAATCGTTTGAAGACTTCCTGCACTTCAATTTTGTAAGTGATGATATGCACCCATTTATAACAACAATAATCATCAACAATGACAAAGCCATATAAAGATGTAGCATTAGTAAATGTGGCATAGTGAGTAGGTCCGAAGAGATCCATGTGAAGTAATTCAAATGGACGAGTGGTAGTCATGATGGTCTTTGAGGGATGCTTGGCCTTGGTCATCATTCCAACTTCACAAGCTCCAAAGAAATGGTCCTTGAGGAATTTGACACCCTCAATGCCAATGACATGCTTTTTCTTTGTGAGCGTGTGCAATTTCCTCATCCCAGCATGGCCAAGTCATCGATGCCATAGCGAGCCTTATGAAGCTTTTGCAAGTAGACATGTAGCAGGTTGTGGTCCTGTAGAGAAATCAACAACATACAAATCTCCTCTCCTAAAGCCTTAGAAGACTTTGGAATTGTCAGCTTCCATGATCACAACA
>NW_021253315.1:0-632 GCF_002162155.2 Triticum dicoccoides
GTCCCAAAGCGATTTCCATGGTTGTTGAACCCCAATGTGTGCTTACGTGTTGGTCGTCGAAACTCGCGGTTTGGGCCGATTCAGGCCCGTTTCTTGGACTATTACTTAGTTTTCGGGTCCCTTAGTGATTTCGGCGATTGACGAACCACGGGTTGCGTTTATGTGTCGGTCATAACCACTCACAATTTTGGCCAATTCTTGTCCGTTTTGTGGACTATTACTCACCGTTTTGGGGTCCCGGAGCGATTTTCACAATTGATAATCCCAGGGTGCGTTTGCATGTCCGTCGTCAACACTCATAGTTTCGGCCAATCCTAACCCGTTTCGTGTACCATTACTAACCGTTTTGGGGTACCGAAGCGATTTGCATAGTTGTTAAACCCTGCGCTTACGTGTCGGTTATCAACACTCGCGGTTTTTGTCGATTCTAACCTGTTTCGTGCACTATTACTCACGGTTTTGGGGTCCCAAGGTGAATTCGATGGTTGTTGAACCCCAAGGTGCGCTTACATGTCGGTCATCAACAATCACAGTTTTTGTCGATTGTGGCCCATTTCATGGACTATTGTTGAACCCCGGGGTGCGTTTACGTGTCGGTCATCAATACTCACGGTTTTTGTCGAGTCTGACCC
>NW_021253316.1:0-1978 GCF_002162155.2 Triticum dicoccoides
AGGAACACGGCTCGCTCGGCGAAGGTCTATTTCGCGACGTGGAGGTAGTCGTCGTTGTTGTTGTTGGAGAGGTGCGTTAGGTGCAGCGGGTGGTGGTGGTGGAAGACGCGCGAGCAATTCATTAAACTTGTTATCGAGCTTTGTTTCGAACGTCTTCTCCATGCCATCTATCTTCTCCATGGCCTCTTCAAATCTGTTTAGCACGTCTTGCACCTGTTCACTCATCATTTGCTGAAATTTATCATGCAAATCCTTATTCGTCATGTTCTCCCAGTCAGTCTCGTCGGCTTGTGATCCTGGCATGGTTAGCAGCAATAGAAACACACAAGAATATGATCCTACAGACTACTAACAAGAGGTGGTGGTGGGTGTCACAAATCCGTCAAGCAAATCTCAAATTCTTACCAGTTCTTACCCAGCAGCAGGCGGTGATCGGCAATCATTGTAGTCAAAAACTCTCAAAGCTTGGATAGAGCGATTACCAGGGAGAGTCAAACGCACGACGTAGATGTATGTGGAGCTGGGAAGGCTTATACTATGGTAGCAAAAAGGGTCAGCAATAATCAATTCAGAGATGCAAAGTTGAATAAACGCTCAACGACGGTACTGTGCTGGTCCTAGGCTAGACTGTGCTAGAGACGCGAGCCTAGAACACCAACAAAATCACGGCGCGGCACGTAAACAAGGGAAAAGCACACTCTGATTTTTTTTTCGCTCTTTTTTTTTTGCGCTCTTGTTTTTTTTTGCGCTGCTTTTTTTTTTGCGAAAAATCACTATAATGGCGAGTGTCTCAAAACTCTTCCTAGCTCAAACTGACAGGATGGGCACGAAATTTTTCGACCAAATTTTTTTTTTTCGACTGCCCGGACCCAAAAACTGGAAACGGGTCAAAAAAAACTTCCTATAATGGCACCTGTCTCAAAACACTCGGAAACACCTAAAAATAGGATAGCCAGAAACTTTTTCGAAAAATGCATTTTCGAAAAATTTTGGGCCTAAACGGAGCGTGGCTACCCGACTCCGGCAAGGAAACACGAATCGGAATCTAGATGGATCCTGAAAACAAACCTAATAAGCAAGGAACTCGGATTGGTGGTGGATATATGGTGGTGGTATATGGCAGCGGTGGTGGTAGCGGTGGTAGTATATGGATATGGATCGGTGGTGGTATATGGGCACGGATTGGTGGTGGTATATGGATACGGATTCGGAGCGGTGGTGGTAGATGGCAGGGGCGATGATGATGGTGCGGCGGCGGCGTGACAACTTATGACCAGAACTCGAAACTCTAAAAGACTAGACTCTAAGACCAGCAACTAGACCGACGATGCAACCGCAAATTCAACAAAGCAAACCCTAAAAAGATTATGCAAAGGCTCAGATTGGTTCGGATATGATGAACTAACCCTAATTTTTTTTGTGGCTTTTTCGTGGACTGTAGGTATGAAGAACAGACTCGATCTAAACTACGAAAAACTGTAAAATCTCACCGAACAACCTGGAAATCTGATACCACTTGATAGAGGCTAAGGTGTCCCGTCTTTCGATGAGATGATGGATATCGCTTTGGTGGAAGTCGACTTTGACGATCCGACTACGAACGTGCGAGGATGTCGCGCCTTAGCAATCGCTAAACCAACTCCGAGAGGTTATTGACCACGCCGGAGCACGATCAACCTGACCACGAGGGTCTGTTTCCTGCGAGCAAACGAAGAACAAGCAAGAAACTGAGATTGCAATCTGGATATTGCGAATATAAGATGAAAGCTTTATTGATCAAGGTGGGGTTCTGTGACGCCTTTGTCTGGTCGTTGAACACAAACGAAGTACGCGAAGTTGCAGCTATGGCGAACTTTTAATCTAAACAAAACCCAAAGTCTAAACGATGCCCTAAGGGCTGTATATATGGAGGAAGAGGGGGGAATTTCGTGGCCCTTGGTGGAGGGGTCCGAAATCAACCCTATCTCTTGTTTCCCCA
>NW_021253317.1:0-2734 GCF_002162155.2 Triticum dicoccoides
AAACATGGTATGCAAGTGATCTGGTTATGAAAATCTTCATGGCCAGTCAAAATATACTTGATGCTAGGTGAAAATAATCATAGAGGTTCATTGAAGATGCATTTGATTTAATTATTTAGTTTTTCCCATGGAGTTAATTGTCATTGAGAAGCATACTATTTTGTTGATGGATCGTAACTTGTTAGTTGTCGTTATTTAGTTTTGCCCCTGGAGTCCAAGAGTCCATCAAATTTCATAGATTGCTTCATAACTTGTTGTTGATGCTTGTTTATGCCTTCTGAATGTGTGCTCCGTAGCTTGCTATTGTCGTTTGACACTTGGACTTAGATGATATGAGTATATGACTTGGGGTTCGGTGCATAGCTGTTCCACAAATGCAAAGTATGATAGAGCATCTTGGACAGTACATAGCTCACTGAGGCCTTCCGCGCCTTCGATTTATTTTGTTTTGAGCAATGTTGATTGGCTTGAACCATTGGAAGGATATCACCATCGGTTGGCTGAGAAGCTTGTGTACTTTCTGTAAACTATTAAAGATTTGTGCTCAAATGCAGGCCAAGATTGATGAGTAGAAGGTGAGAACAAACTACTACACTACCCAGCAACTTATACAGGTGCATTTCCTATATTTTTAAAATAACATGACCTGCCAGTTGTGCTTTATGCAGACTTGTACTGGTTAGTAGTTAGTGTATGAAAAATAAGCATGATTTATGCTCCCTTTTCACCTTCCTGAAAACAGTACATGTTGTATGTGTTGATGACGCTTTCATAGTGGTGATACAGAGATATGGTCTTGACCCTACTCAAGCTTGTCCACACCGATGTCACGGTAGCTGCTTCTGCGAGTCTCTTGTCATCTTCTTCGCCGCCGGCTCGGTAAATTTCTCGGTTTACTTCTCCTCTTTCTCTCTTGAGCTTTGTAGAAAGTGGGCTAGGTGGGGAGGCCGAGGGCAAAGTGCAGCAGGAGGTGCATCGGTTTGAATGTATGTATAGCCGGTAAGGGCTGGTTCGTTATCATCTGAAAGGCTGAAAGATCCGCTGTTGCAGGTCACCACATCCGCTTCCCACAGCTGCGAACGACGATAAGGAGGTGGTGGGTGACATGGGCAAAGAGTGCTTGGAGGTCAATGTTGCTTGTCTGAGTGTCTGCCTAGAGAATTTTCTGTTGTTTGATTTGGTTTTATAAGTCCATATTGCATGTGTGCATAGAGAATCTCATAATATGATTGTTATTATTATATGTCTTACAGAAGTGCATAGTTTCACTATATCATAGTATTATAAATGCATGAGGGTTTATCTGGGTAAGTGTCTGGCACTCTCTCCAGCATGCCACAATGTAGCATTTCTTAATGTTCTACAATGATGCTGATATCACATACAATAGCAGTGGATGTGGTGGTAATGTGAGCTACGTGAAACCTTGCAACCTACTATTTTAACTACCATTTTTATCTTCAGTTTCTGAATTATTACCAATCACACATTAATCCTGAGGCGATTCCATGCTTGATCACCTCTTAGGTGGACTTAACCCCTCATGTTGCCGGAACAAGTAGCAGTGCCGCCCAAACTCTCGATTACCCGTTGTATTGAGTTAATTGCCCTTGAGGTGCGGACTTGCCATTTATCGTGATTTCACCATTCCTCATTTTAAAATTTTGTTCCACAAGATAGTTCTTGCTCATAGAGATGCGTTGCATGGATTAAAAAAAGCAGAAAACATGTCAAGTTTGTCCTTTGAAAATGGGATACTATGCTCAGTTCTAACTTTAGTGCTGACAAAATGGAGGAGACCATGATTCCTCTTCATGTGTACCTTCATGTGAAGGAGAAATTACAACATTGTGATATATCAACTAAAATTGTGCACTAATTTATTGACGGAACTGCTAAAGCATGACTTTTGACTCATTTGCCTACATTATTGCCCGTAGCAACGCACAGGCATACTACTAGTTCATGGTAAAAGAGATCCAGTCAAGTCATACCCAATATAAACCAATAATAATGAATGCAAACGACAGTGTGCTCTCCAGCGGGTGCTTTTTAATAAGAAGGGTGATGACTCAACATAAAAGTAAATAGATAGGCCCTTCGTAGAGGGAAGCAGGGATTTGTAGAGGTGCCAGAGATCGGTTTTGAAATAGAGATAAATTATATTTTGAGCGGCATACTTTCATTGTCAACATAACAACTAAAAGACGACGATATCTTCCATGCTAAACAGATTATAGGCGGTTCCCAAATAGAATGGTAAAGTTTATACTCCCCTTCCTCCACAAGCATCAATCCATGGCTTGCTCGAAACAACGAGTGCCTCCAACATTCAACGGGTCCCAAGGGGAGTTTTGTTTGCAGTTATTTTGATTTATTTTGCACGAAGCATGGGACTGGGCATCCCGGATACCATCCATTTTCTCGTGAATGAGGAGCGGAGTCCACTCCTCTTGAGAATAACCCGCCTAACACGGAAGATAAGGGCAGATCTAGTTGACATATGAGCTATTCGAGCATGCAAAACAGAATGTTTATTTGAAGGTTTAGAGTTTGACACATACAAATTTACTTGGAACGGCAGGTAAATACCGCATATAGGAAGGTATAGTGGACTCATATGGAATAACTTTGGGGTTTAAGGAGTTTGGATGCACAAGCAGTATTCCCGCTTAGTACAGGTGAAGGCTAGCAAAAGACTGGGAAGCGGCCAACTGAGAGGGCGACAATAGTC
>NW_021253318.1:0-496 GCF_002162155.2 Triticum dicoccoides
GAGCGTTAGTATGCCTTGAAGGAATAACACCTGGGAATAAGATGGCACGCTATACCTTTGCGCCGGCGTCTCAGTCCGGACCGCGCTTCTTTTCAGCCCGCGGGGCCTTGCCGCCCCTCGTTGGCTAGTCGCCGCAGGCTCGGCCTCCCATCTCAAGGACCTCCCCTGCAAAACACGGTTTTCATACGGCAATCGAAAACACACGAGGATAGATCTCTTTTCAAAGTGCTGGGACTTCGGTCTCAGTTACCTGTGAGGCTAGGAGTAGCCCTGGGTAATCGGCCATAATGGCCACCAAGGCGTTGTCCTTGCTCAATTGATGAAACACCCCATCAATCAGCTCCACAGACAAGTCTGGATCCTCTTGAGAGGCCGGGTCGAGGAACTGTCCCGGATCCTCGGGTTGTGGAGGAGGGCTGTTTATTTCTTTAACAGCCTGGCGCAGTTCCTGCGTTGAAGTCGTTAGACTGAATATTTAACAATGGGAATATAAAAC
>NW_021253319.1:0-656 GCF_002162155.2 Triticum dicoccoides
GGGCCTCTAGTTCCTCTCCTCCGCCCCCACCTCCCCGGCCCTCTTCCCCTGCCGCTGCCGGCGTGGTCCGCCGGGCCATGTTCGCGCGGCGCCGGCGGCGGTGGGCCGTTCTTTCCCCGCGCGCGCAAGGGTAGGCGCGGGGGTCTCCCGATGGCGGCGGTGCAGCTCGGCGGCAGTGGTGTGGCTTGGTAGCGGGACTCCCGCGGGCTTCGGGGTCCTCGGTGCGATGGCGCGGCCGATGGTCGCGGGGCGGCGTGGTGGTGCTAGTGGTCGCCCGCGCCCGCGCGGCCCAGATCTAGGACCTTTCGGGCTCCTTCTGGGTTGGGGCGGGCCGGCGGCTTGGTGCGCAGTGACGCTCCTCCCTGGTGTTGGTGGTGAGGAGGTGGTGGTCTGCGGGCCGTGGCGGCTTCGTGGCCGGTGAGCTACAGCGCGACGACAGGGGCTGTCCGGACCCTTTGGGTCCGGCCGGGCCACGTTGCCTGGCAGGCCCCTTGTCTGTGCATCTGGTCGGCTCCGCGGCGGCGGCGGTGGATGTTCCCTCACGTCGACTGTGTTGTGGATGCCCCCATGCCCACTATCTCTTTTGCCATCCTCCGGGTCTCGTGTCGGTGGCCTCAGGGAGAAGGCGGAGTTGGTTCGGTGACCGTGGTGGCACA
>NW_021253320.1:0-1073 GCF_002162155.2 Triticum dicoccoides
GGACGCCAAAATGGTGAATAATCGTGCATGAAATGGACAAGAGTCGACCAAAATTGTGTGTTGATGACTGACATGTAAACGCACCACGGAGTTCGTCAATCGTGGAAATCACTGCGGGACGCCCAAAACTAATTAATAGTGCAAGAAACGGGCCAAAATCGGCCCAAACTGCGATTGTTGATGATCGACACGTAAGCGCACCATGGGGTTCAACAACCATGGAAATCGCTTTGGGGCCCCAAAACGGTGAGTAATAGTCGACAAAACGGGCCAGAAGCGGCCCAAAATGCGAGTGTTGCTAACCGACACATAAACGCACCCCGGTGTTCGTCAATCATGGAAATCACACCGGGACGCCAAAACAGAGTAATAGTCTAAGAAACGTGCCAGAATTGGCAAAAACTATGAATGTTGATGACAGACACGTAAGTGCACCTTGGAGTTCAACAACCATGGAAATCGCTCTGGGACCCCAAAGCGGCGAGTAATAGTGCACGAAACGGACCAGAATCGGCCAAAGTTATGAGTGTTGATGACCGAAACGTAAACGCACAACGGGGTTCGTAAATTGTGGAAATCACTCCAGGACCCCCAAAACTAAGTAATAGTCCAAGAAATGGGCCAAAAATGGGCCCAAACTGCGATTGTTGATGACATACATGTAAGCGCACCTTGGGGTTCAACAACTATGGAAATCTCTTCGGGACCCCAAAACGGTGAGTAATAGGCCACGAAACGAGTCAGAATCGACAAAAACCATCAGTGTTGATGACCGATACGTAAACGCACCCCGGGGTTTCTTAATCAAGGAAAGCACTCCGGGACCCCAAAACAGTGAGTAATAGTCCATGAAACGGGCCAGAATCGGCCAAAACTGCGAGTGCCACAAAACGAGCCCGAATCGGCCGAAACTGCGAGTGTTGATGATCGACACGTACACGCACCCCGGGGTTTGTTAATTGCGCAAGTCAAACCGGGACCCCAAACAGTGAGTAATAGTCCACGAAACGGGCCAGAATCGGCCACAACTGTGAGTGTTCATGACCGGCACGTAAACGCATTTTGGGGTTCAA
>NW_021253321.1:0-910 GCF_002162155.2 Triticum dicoccoides
GCAGTTTTGGCCGATTCTGGCCCGTTTCGTGGACTATTACTGACTGTTTTGGGGTCCCGGAGTGATTTCCACGATTGACGAACCCCAAGGTGCGCTTACGTGTCGGTCATCAACACTTGCAGTTTTGGCCGATTCTGGCCCGTTTCGTGGACTATTATTGACTGTTTTGGGGTCCCGGAGTGATTTCCACGATTGACGAACCCCAAGGTGCGCTTACGTGTCGGTCATCGACACTCACAGTTTTGGCCGATTTTGGCCCGTTTCGTGGACTATTACTCACTGTTTTGGGGTCCCGGAATGATTTCCATGATTGTCGAACCCCAAATTGCGCTTACGTGTCGGTCATGAACACTCACAGTTTTAGCCGATTCTATCCTGTTTCATGGACTATTACTCACTGTTTTGGCGTCTCAGAGTGATTTCCACGATTGACGAACCCCGGGGTGCGGTTACGTGTCGGTCATGAACACTCACAGTTCTGGCCAATTCTGGCCCGTTTCATGGACTATTACTGTCTGTTTTGGGGTCCCGGAGTGATTTCCACGATTGACGAACCCCAAGGTGCGCTTACGTGTCGGTCATCAACACTTGCAGTTTTGGCCGATTCTGGCCCGTTTCGTGGACTATTATTGACTGTTTTGGGGTCCCGGAGTGATTTCCACGATTGACGAACCCCAAGGTGCGCTTACGTGTCGGTCATCGACACTCACAGTTTTGGCCGATTTTGGCCCGTTTCGTGGACTATTACTCACTGTTTTGGGGTCCCGGAATGATTTCCATGATTGTCGAACCCCAAATTGCGCTTACGTGTCGGTCATGAACACTCACAGTTTTAGCCGATTCTATCCTGTTTCATGGACTATTACTCACTGTTTTGGGGTCTCAGAGTGATTTCCACGATTGACGAACC
>NW_021253322.1:0-680 GCF_002162155.2 Triticum dicoccoides
CACGTCAAGCAATTTATTTTAGAATTTTTGGGGTTCCAGATCTTGTGCTAGCTACAGATTACTACAGACTGTTCTGTTTTTGACAGATTCTGTTTTTAGTGTGTTGTTTGCTTATTTTGATGAATCTATGGCTAGTAAAATAGTTTATAAACCATAGAGAAGTTGGAATACAGTAGGTTTAACACCAATATAAATAAAGAATGAGTTCATTATAGTACCTTGAAGTGGTATTTTGTTTTCTTTCGCTAACGGAGCTCACGAGATTTTCTACTTTAAGTTTTGTGTTGTGAAGTTTTCAAGTTTTGGGTAAAGATTTGATGGATTATGGAACAAGGAGTTGCAAGAGCCTAAGCTTGGGGATGCCCATGGCACCCCCGAGATAATCTAAAGTCACCTAAAAGCTAAAGCTTGGGGATGCCCCGGAAGGCATCCCTTCTTTCGTCTACTTCTATCGGTAACTTTACTTGGAGCTATATTTTTATTCACCACATGATATGTGTTTAGCTTGGAGCGTCTTGTATGATTTGAGTCTTTGCTTTTTATTTTACCACAATCATCCTTGCTGTACACACCTTTTGAGAGAGCTAAACATGCTTTGGAATTGGTTAAAATACTCTATGTGCTTCGCTTATATCATTTGAGTTATATAATTTTGCTCTAGTACTTCACTTATATTTTTT
>NW_021253323.1:0-683 GCF_002162155.2 Triticum dicoccoides
GCACGCACGCAACACTCACACGCACACACGCACGCATGCATGCACACACCAGTACACCACACGACCAACACACACTCTCACGCTCAAGTGCTCAACCTACACGTGCATGCGCACACATCAGGCCCTGACAGACACATACACAACCAGGTGATTCCCGCGCACGGGTTGGAGCCTTGTCGCGCCTGTGTAAATTTGTGTTTATCTGACCTTTTTCCTATGCGAACTGACAGGTGGGACCCACAACAAACATGGTCAATTTAACTAGTCAACATGGCGCCACGCAGACTATTTGGCCGGTCAACAGAGTGCAATCCGATGCTGAGCTGTGAGCAAGTGACCGTATAATCACCGCAAAATGTATATAGTGACCGTAATCAGCTTATTATAAAGTTCAGTGACCGTATTACGCTTTTCTCTCTATAGGCCCTCCAAAACTACATCTCTACATGTTCTCGCATGTTACATCTAAAAACTATGCAATAGAGCACTACTACTACACTCTAACACAATAAATCATATGTGTTTTTAGTTTTACAAGATATCATATTGTTACTTATAATTATTTAGTTTGCATACATTAAAATTGCCTTTGAAATGTATGTCCAGTATCATCTACCGCGCGGGAAAAATCCCGCCCTTTCCTGTTTAATCGGGTTTGTATCGATGGATCGTGCGAAACAGCA
>NW_021253324.1:0-1145 GCF_002162155.2 Triticum dicoccoides
AGGGTTCGTTAATCGTGGAAACCTCTCCGGGACCCCAAAACAGTGAGTAATAGTCCACGAAATGGGCCAGAATTGGCCAAATCTGTGAGTGTTGATGACCGACACGTAAGCGCGCCTTGGGGTTCAACAACTATGGAAATTCGTTTGGGGCCCAAAAATGGTGAGTAATAGTCCACGAAACGGGTCACAATCAGCCAAAACCGCTAGTGTTAATGACCAAAACATAAACACACACCAGGGTTCGTTAATCGTGGAAATCACTCCGGGACCCCAAAATAGTGAGTAATAGTCCACGAAACGGGCTAGAATCAGCCAAATCTATGAGTGTTGATGACCGACACGCAAGCGCACCTTGGGGTTCAACAACTATGGAAAAAACTTTAGGGCCCAAAAACGGTGAGTAACAGTCCACGAAACGGGTCAGAATCGGCCAAAAACGCGAGTGTTGATGACTAAATCGTAAACGCACCCAAGGGTTCGTTAATCGTGGAAACCTCTCCGGAACCCCAAAACAGTGAGTAATAGTCCACGAAATGGGCCAGAATTGGCCAAATCTGTGAGTGTTGATGACCGACACGTAAGCGCGCCTTGGGGTTCAACAACTATGGAAATTCGTTTGGGGCCCAAAAATGGTGAGTAATAGTCCACGAAATGGGTCACAATCGGCCAAAACCGCTAGTGTTAATGACCAAAACATAAACACACACCAGGGTTCGTTAATCGTGGAAATCACTCCGGGACCCCAAAATAGTGAGTAATAGTCCACGAAACGGGCTAGAATCAACCAAATCTATGAGTGTTGATGACCGATACGCAAGCGCACCTTGGGGTTCAACAACTATGGAAAAAACTTTAGGGCCCAAAAACGGTGAGTAATAGTCCACGAAACGGGTCAGAATCGGCCAAAAACGCGAGTGTTGATGACCGAAACGTAAATGCGCCCCAGGATTCGTTAATCGTGGAAATCACTCCGGGACCCCAAAACAGTGAGTAATAGTCCACGAAACAGGCCAGAATCGGCCAAATCTGTGAGTGTTGATGACCGACACATAAGCGCACCTTGGGGTTCAACAACTATGAAACCTGTTTGGGGCCCAAAACCGGTGAGTAATAGTCCATAAAACGGGTCAGGATCGATAAAAACC
>NW_021253324.1:1560-2203 GCF_002162155.2 Triticum dicoccoides
GATGACCGAGACGTAAACGCACCCCAGGGTTCGTTAATCGTGTAAATCACTCCGGGACCCCAAAACAGTGAGTAATAGACCACGAAACGGGGCAGAATCGGCCAAAACTGTGAGTGTTGATGACCGAGACGTAAGCGCACCTTGGGGTTCAACAACTATGAAACCTGTTTGGGGCCCCAAAACGGTGAGTAATAGTCCATGAAACGGGTCAGAATCGACCAAAACCGCGAGTGTTGATGACCAAATCGTAAACGGACCCAAGGGTTCGTTAATCGTGGAAACCTCTCCGGGACCCCAAAACAGTGAGTAATAGTCCACGAAATGGGCCAGAATTGGCCAAATCTGTGAGTGTTGATGACCGACACGTAAGCGCGCCTTGGGGTTCAACAACTATGGAAATTCGTTTGGGGCCCAAAAATGGTGAGTAATAGTCCACGAAACGGGTCACAATCAGCCAAAACCGCTAGTGTTAATGACCAAAACATAAACACACACCAGGGTTCGTTAATCGTGGAAATCACTCCGGGACCCCAAAATAGTGAGTAATAGTCCACGAAACGGGCTAGAATCAGCCAAATCTATGAGTGTTGATGACCGACACGCAAGCGCACCTTGGGGTTCAACAACTATGGAAAAAACTTTA
>NW_021253324.1:2213-2846 GCF_002162155.2 Triticum dicoccoides
AACAACTATGTAAATCGCTTTAGGGCCCAAAAACGGTGAGTAATAGTCCACGAAACGGGTCAGAATCGGCCAAAAACGCGAGTGTTGATGACCGAAACGTAAACGCGCCCCAGGATTCGTTAATCGTGGAAATCACTCCGGGACCCCAAAACAGTGAGTAATAGTCCATGAAACGGGCCAGAATCGGCCAAAACTGTGAGTGTTGATGACCGACACGTAATCGCACCTTGGGGTTCAACAACTACGGAAATTGCTTTGGGGCCCCAAAACGGGTCGGAATCGATAAAAACCGCGAGTGTTGATGACCGAAATGTAAACGCACCCCAGGGTTCGTTAATCGTGGAAATCACTCCGGGACCCCAAAACAGTGAGTAATAGTCCACGAAACGGGCCAGAATCGGCCAAATCTATGAGTGTTGATGACCTACACGTAAGCGCGCCTTGGGGTTCAACAACTATGGAAATTTGTTTAGGGCCCAAAAATGGTGAGTAATAGTCCACGAAACGGCTCAGAATCTGCCAAAACTGCGAGTGTTGATGACCGAGACGTAAACGCACCCCAGGGTTCGTTAATCGTGTAAATCACTCCGGGACCCCAAAACAGTGAGTAATAGTCCACGAAACGGGCCAGAA
>NW_021253324.1:3303-3910 GCF_002162155.2 Triticum dicoccoides
AGGGTTCGTTAATCGTGGAAACCTCTCCGGGACCCCAAAACAGTGAGTAATAGTCCACGAAATGGGCCAGAATTGGCCAAATCTGTGAGTGTTGATGACCGACACGTAAGCGCGCCTTGGGGTTCAACAACTATGGAAATTCGTTTGGGGCCCAAAAATGGTGAGTAATAGTCCACGAAACGGGTCACAATCAGCCAAAACCGCTAGTGTTAATGACCAAAACATAAACACACACCAGGGTTCGTTAATCGTGGAAATCACTCCGGGACCCCAAAATAGTGAGTAATAGTCCACGAAACGGGCTAGAATCAGCCAAATCTATGAGTGTTGATGACCGACACGCAAGCGCACCTTGGGGTTCAACAACTATGGAAAAAACTTTACGGCCCAAAAACGGTGAGTAACAGTCCACGAAACGGGTCAGAATCGGCCAAAAACGCGAGTGTTGATGACCGAAACGTAAACGCACCCCAGGGTTCGTTAATCGTGGAAATCACTCCGGGACCCAAAACAGTGAGTAATAGTCCACGAAACGGGCCAGAATCGGCCAAATCTATGAGTGTTGATGACCTACACATAAGCGCGCCTTGGGGTTCAACAACTATGG
>NW_021253324.1:4244-4887 GCF_002162155.2 Triticum dicoccoides
ACGTAAACGCACCCCAGGGTTCGTTAATCGTGTAAATCACTCCGGGACCCCAAAACAGTGAGTAATAGACCACGAAACGGGCCAGAATCGGCCAAAACTGTGAGTGTTGATGACCGAGACGTAAGCGCACCTTGGGGTTCAACAACTATGAAACCTGTTTGGGGCCCCAAAACGGTGAGTAATAGTCCATGAAACGGGTCAGAATCGAGCAAAACCGCGAGTGTTGATGACCAAATCGTAAACGCACCCCAGGGTTCGTTAATCATGGAAACCTCTCCGGGACCCCAAAACAGTGAGTTGGGCCAGAATTGGCCAAATCTGTGAGTGTTGATGACCGACACGTAAGTGCGCCTTGGGGTTCAACAACTATGGAAATTCGTTTGGGGCCCAAAAATGGTGAGTAATAGTCCACGAAACGGGTCAGAATCAGCCAAAACCGCTAGTGTTGATGACCAAAACATAAATCCACGCCAGGGTTCGTTAATCGTGGAAATCACTCCGGGACCCCAAAACAGTGAGTAATAGTCCACGAAACAGGCCAGAATTGGCCAAATCTGTGAGTGTTGATGACCGACACGCAAGCGCGCCTTGGGGTTCAACAACTATGGAAATTCGTTTGGGGCCCAAAAATGGTGAGTAATAG
>NW_021253324.1:6079-6513 GCF_002162155.2 Triticum dicoccoides
GAAACGCACCCCAGGGTTCGTTAATTGTGGAAATCACTCCGGGACCCCAAAACAGTGAGTAATAGTCCACGAAACGTGCCAGAATCGGCAAAAACTGTGAGTGTTGATGACCGAGACGTAAGCGCACCTTGGGGTTCAACAACTATGAAACCTGTTTGGGGCCCCAAAATGGTGAGTAATAGTCCATGAAACGGGTCAGAATCGAGCAAAACCGCGAGTGTTGATGACCAAATCGTAAACGCACCCCAGGGTTCGTTAATCGTGGAAACCTCTCCGGGACCCCAAAACAGTGAGTAATAGTCCACGAAATGGGCCAGAATTGGCCAAATCTGTGAGTGTTGATGACCGACACGTAAGCGCGCCTTGGGGTTCAACAACTATGGAAATTCGTTTGGGGCCCAAAAATGGTGAGTAATAGTCCACGAAACGGGTCA
>NW_021253324.1:8509-9161 GCF_002162155.2 Triticum dicoccoides
GTGAGTGTTGATGACCGACACGTAAGAGCACCTTGGGGTTCAACAACTATGGAAATCGCTTTGGGGCCCAAAACCGGTGAGTAATAGTCCATGAAACGGGTCAGAATCGGCCAAAACCGTGAGTGTTGATGACCGAAACGAAACGCACCCCAGGGTTCGTTAATCGTGGAAATCACTCCGGGACCCCAAAACAGTGAGTAATAGTCCACGAAACGTGCCAGAATCGGCAAAAACTGTGAGTGTTGATGACCGAGACGTAAGCGCACCTTGGGGTTCAACAACTATGAAACCTGTTTGGGGACCCAAAACGGTGAGTAATAGTCCATGAAACGGGTCAGAATCGACCAAGACCGCGAGTGTTGATGACCAAATCGTAAACGCACCCTAGGGTTCGTTAATCGTGGAAACCTCTCCGGGACCCCAAAACAGTGAGTAATAGTCCACGAAATGGGCCAGAATTGGCCAAATCTGTGAGTGTTGATGACCGACACGTAAGCGCGCCTTGGGGTTCAACAACTATGGAAATTTGTTTGGAGCCCAAAAATGGTGAGTAATAGTCCACGAAACGGGTCAGAATCGGCCAAAACCGCTAGTGTTGATGACCAAAACATAAATCCACACCAGGGTTCGTTAATCGTGGAAATCACTCCGG
>NW_021253324.1:10560-11533 GCF_002162155.2 Triticum dicoccoides
TGGGGCCCTAAAACGGTGAGTAATAGTCCACGAAACGGGTCAGAATCTGCCAAAACCGTGAGTGTTGATGACCGAAACATAAATGCACCTCAGGCTTCGTTAATCGTGGAAATCACTCCGGGACCGCAAAACAGTGAGTAATAGTCAATGAAACGGGCCAGAATCGGCCAAAACTGTGAGTGTTGATGACCGCTACGTAAGCGCACCTATGGGTTCAACAACTATGCAAATTGCTTTGGGGCCCAAAACCGGTGAGTAATAGTCCACGAAACAGGTCAGAATCGGCCAAAACCGCGAGCGTTGATGGCCGAAACATAAACGCACCCCAGGGTTCGTTAATCCTGGAAACCTCTCCGGGACCCCAAAACAGGGAGTAATAGTCCATGAAATGGTCCAGAATCGGCCAAATCTGTGAGTGTTGATGGCCGACAGATAAGCGCGCCTTGGGGTTCAACAACTATGGAAATTCGTTTGGGGCCCAAAAACGGTGAGTAATAGTCCATGAAATGGGTCAGAATCGGGCAAATCTGTGAGTGTTGATGACCGACACGTAATCGCACCTTGGGATTTAACAACTATGGAAATCGCTTTGGGACCCCAAAACGGTGAGTAATAGTCCATAAAACGGGTCAGAATCGATAAAAACCGCGGGTGTTGGTGACCGAAACGTAAACGCACCCCAGGGTTCGTTAATCGTGGAAATCACTTCGGGACCACAAAACAGTGAGTAATAGTCCACGAAACAGGCCAGAATCGGCCAAATCTGTGAGTGTTGATGACCTACACGTAAGCGCGCCTTGGGGTTCAACAACTATGGAAATTTGTTTGGGGCCCAAAAATGGTGAGTAATAGTCCACGAAACGGCTCAGAATCTGCCAAAACTGCGAGTGTTGATGACCGAAACGTAAACGCACCCCAGGGTTCGTTAATCGTGGAAATCACTCCGGGACCCCAAAACAGTGAGTAATAGTCC
>NW_021253324.1:13615-14996 GCF_002162155.2 Triticum dicoccoides
AACGGGTCAGAATCTGCCAAAACCGTGAGTGTTGATGACCGAAACATAAATGCACCTCAGGGTTCGTTAATCATGGAAATCACTCCGGGACCGCAAAACAGTGAGTAATAGTCCATGAAACGGGCCAGAATCGGCCAAAACTATGAGTGTTGATGACCGATACGTAAGCGCATCTATGGGTTCAACAACTATGGAAATTGCTTTGGGGCCCAAAACCGGTGAGTAATCGTCCACGAAACAGGTCAGAATCGGCCAAAATCGCGAGTGTTGATGGCCGAAACATAAACGCACCCCAGGGTTCGTTAATCCTGGAAACCTCTCCGGGACCCCAAAATAGGGAGTAATAGTCCATGAAATGGTCCAGAATCGGCCAAATCTGTGAGTGTTGATGGCCGACAGATAAGCGCGCCTTGGGGTTCAACAACTATGGAAATTCGTTTGGGGCCCAAAAACGGTGAGTAATAGTCCACGAAATGGGTCAGAATCGGGCAAATCTGTGAGTGTTGATGACCGACACGTAATCGCACCTTGGGTTTTAACAACTATGGAAATCGCTTTGGGACCCCAAAACGGTGAGTAATAGTCCATAAAACGGGTCAGAATCGATAAAAACCGCGGGTGTTGGTGACCGAAACGTAAACGCACCCCAGGGTTCGTTAATCGTGGAAATCACTTCGGGACCACAAAACAGTGAGTAATAGTCCACGAAACAGGCCAGAATCGGCCAAATCTGTGAGTGTTGATGACCTACACGTAAGCGCGCCTTGGGGTTCAACAACTATGGAAATTTGTTTGGGGCCCAAAAATGGTGAGTAATAGTCCACGAAACGGCTCAGAATCTGCCAAAACTGCGAGTGTTGATGACCGAAACGTAAACGCACCCCAGGGTTCGTTAATCGTGGAAATCACTCCGGGACCCCAAAACAGTGAGTAATAGTCCACGAAACGTGCCAGAATCGGCAAAAACTGTGAGTGTTGATGACCGACACGTAGGCGCTCCTTGGGGTTCAACAACTACGAAACCGGTTTGGGGCCCCAACACATTGAGTAATAGTCCATGAAATGGGTCGGAATCGGCCAAAACCGCAAGTGTTGATGACCAAATCGTAAACGAACCCAAGGGTTCGTTAATCGTGGAAACCTCTCCGGGACCCCAAAACAGTGAGTAATAGTCCACGAAATGGGCCAGAATTGGCCAAATCTGTGAGTGTTGATGACCGACACGTAAGCGCGCCTTGGGGTTCAACAACTATGGAAATTCGTTTGGGGCCCAAAAATGGTGAGTAATAGTCCACGAAACGGGTCAGAATCGGCCAAAACCGCGAGTGTTGATGACCAAAAGATAAACGCACACCAGGGTTCGTTAATCGTGGAAATCACT
>NW_021253324.1:15367-16503 GCF_002162155.2 Triticum dicoccoides
GAATCGGCCAAAACCGCTAGTGTTGATGACTAAAACGTAAATGCACCCCAAGGTTCGTTAATCGTGGAAATCACTCCGGGACCCCAAAACAATGAGTAATAGTCCACGAAACGGGGCAGAATCGACCAAAACTGTGAGTGATGATGACCGACATGTAAGCGCACCTTGGGGTTCAACAACTACGAACCCGGTTTGGGGCCCCAACACAGTGAGTAATAGTCCATGAAACGGGTCGGAATCGGCCAAAACCGCAAGTGTTGATGACCAAATCGTAAACGCACCCAAGGGTTCGTTAATCGTGGAAACCTCTCCGGGACCACAAAACAGTGAGTAATAGTCCACGAAATGGGCCAGAATTGGCCAAATCTATGAGTGTTCATGACCGACACGTAAGCGTGCCTTGGGGTTCAACAACTATGGAAATTCGTTTGGGGCCCAAAAATGGTGAGTAATAGTCCACGAAACGGGTTAGAATCGGCCAAAACCGCTAGTGTTGATGACCAAAACATAAACGCACACCAGGGTTCGTTAATCGTGGAAGTCACTCCGGGACCCCAAAACAGTGAGTAATAGTCCATCAAACGGGCCAGAATCGGCCAAATCTGTGAGTGTTGATGACCGACACGCAAGCGCACCTTGGGGTTCAACAACTACGGGAATAGCTTTAGGGCCAAAAAACGGTGAGTAATAGGCCACGAAACGGGCCAGAATCGGCCAAATATATGAGTGTTGATGACCGACACGTAAGCGCACCTTGGGGCTCAACAACTATGCAAATCACTTTGGGGCCCTAAAACAGTGAGTAATAGTCCACGAAACGGGTCAGAATCTGCCAAAACCGTGAGTGTTGATGACCGAAACATAAATGCACCTCAGGGTTCGTTAATCGTGGAAATCACTCCGGGACCGCAAAACAGTGAGTAATAGTCCATGAAACGGGCCAGAATCGGCCAAAACTGTGAGTGTTGATGACCGATACGTAAGCGCATCTATGGGTTCAACAACTATGGAAATTGCTTTGGGGCCCAAAACCGGTGAGTAATAGTCCACGAAACAGGTCAGAATCGGCCAAAACCGCGAGTGTTGATGGCCGAAACATAAACGCACCCCAGGGTTCGTTAATCCTGGAAACCTCT
>NW_021253324.1:17179-17472 GCF_002162155.2 Triticum dicoccoides
AACGGGTCAGAATCTGCCAAAACCGTGAGTGTTGATGACCGAAACATAAATGCACCTCAGGGTTCGTTAATCGTGGAAATCACTCCGGGACCGCAAAACAGTGAGTAATAGTACATGAAACGGGCCAGAATCGGCCAAAACTGTGAGTGTTGATGACCGATACGTAAGCGCATCTATGGGTTCAACAACTATGGAAATTGCTTTGGGGCCCAAAACCGGTGAGTAATAGTCCACGAAACAGGTCAGAATCGGCTAAAACCGCGAGTGTTGATGGCCGAAACATAAACGCACCC
>NW_021253324.1:17907-18879 GCF_002162155.2 Triticum dicoccoides
GAGTGATGATGACCGACATGTAAGCGCACCTTGGGGTTCAACAACTACGAACCCGGTTTGGGGCCCCAACACAGTGAGTAATAGTCCATGAAACGGGTCGGAATCGGCCAAAACCGCAAGTGTTGATGACCAAATCGTAAACGCACCCAAGGGTTCGTTAATCGTGGAAACCTCTCCGGGACCCCAAAACAGTGAGTAATAGTCCACGAAATGGGCCAGAATTGGCCAAATCTATGAGTGTTGATGACCGACACGTAAGCGCCCCTTGGGGTTCAACAACTATGGAAATTCGTTTGGGGCCCAAAAATGGTGAGTAATAGTCCACGAAACGGGTTAGAATCGGCCAAAACCGCTAGTGTTGATGACCGAAATGTAAACGCACCCCAGGATTCGTTAATCGTGGAAATCACTCCGGGACCCCAAAACAGTGAGTAATAGTCCACGAAACGGGCCAGAATCGGCCAAATCTATGAGTGTTGATGACCGACACGTAAGCGCACCTTGGGGCTCAACAACTATGCAAATCACTTTGGGGCCCTAAAACGGTGAGTAATAGTCCACGAAACGGGTCAGAATCTGCCAAAACCGTGAGTGTTGATGACCGACACGCAAGCGCACCTTGGGGTTCAACAACTACGGAAATAGCTTTAGGGCCAAAAAACGGTGAGTAATAGTCCACGAAACGGGCCAGAATCGGCCAAATATATGAGTGTTGATGACCGACACGTAAGCGCACCTTGGGGCTCAACAACTATGCAAATCACTTTGGGGCCCTAAAACAGTGAGTAATAGTCCACGAAACGGGTCAGAATCTGCCAAAACCGTGAGTGTTGATGACCGAAACATAAATGCACCTCAGGGTTCGTTAATCGTGGAAATCACTCCGGGACCGCAAAACAGTGAGTAATAGTCCATGAAACGGGCCAGAATCGGCCAAAACTGTGAGTGTTGATGACCGATACGTAAGCGCAT
>NW_021253325.1:0-454 GCF_002162155.2 Triticum dicoccoides
TGATCATTCTCCCCCTCTCAGTTCTCCGTCTTGCACGTTGTAGCCACCTCTCCTCTCTCACCCGACTGCGCCGCCGCCTGAGCTCATCGACGACGAGGCTCCGGTGACCAAATGGTCCCATGCATATGTCTGTTGGCCACATGGGCACATGTAGAACTCGTAGGTGCTAGCTGCTGACCCTCCCATGCACTATGTCGTCGGTTTCATCAATGCCAGAGCTCCGACCGCGGTAGTCAAGCTCGCTGCCGTCGCTATCTTCCACCTCCGGCCTTCCTGAGACCACTGTTGGCTGCGTCGTTGCACCAGCTCCCAGAGAGCCCGGGCACGATGAACGGTGCCCTGTGGTGGGTTTCCAATGCGCTCTGCCGCGTCTGGACTCGCCGGTGGCAAACTGCCGATGGGTTTGACCCACTTTGACCCTGGCTGGACCCCACCCGAGTCACTAACATGTGGG
>NW_021253326.1:0-680 GCF_002162155.2 Triticum dicoccoides
CGGCGGCCATGGAGGCCATGGACCAGAGGGGGAACTCTCCTCCCATCTATGGGGGAGGCCAAGGAAGAAGAAGAAGGAGGGGGGCTATCTCCCCCTCTCTCTCCCGGTGGCGCCGGAGTGCCGTCGGGGCTAGGATCGTGACAGCGATCTACATCAACAATCTTGCTACCGTCAACACTAACTTTCTCCCCCTCTATGCAGCGGTGTAACACCTCTTCTCCCATTGTAATCTCTACTTAAACATGGTGCTCAACTCCATATATTATTTCCCAATGATCTATGGTTATCCTATGATGTTTGAGTAGATCCGTTTTGTCCTGTGGGTTAATCGTGATCTTGGTTGGTATGATTGTATATTTTATTTATAGTGCTGTCCTATGGTGCCCTCAGTTCTCGCACAAACGTGAGGTCCCCACGCTATAGGATGTTGCAATATGTTCATGGTTTGCTTATGGTGGGTTGCCAGAGTGACAAAAGCTTAAACCCGAGTAAGTGGGGTATGACGTATGGGAGTAAAGAGGACTTGATACTTAATGCTATGGTTGGGTTTCACGGCCTTAATGATCTTTAGTAGTTGCGGATGCTTGCTAGGGGTCCAATCATAAGTGCATATGATCCAAGTAGAGAAAGTATGTTAGCTCATGCCTCTCCCTCATATAAATTTACAAGAATGATTACCG
>NW_021253327.1:0-943 GCF_002162155.2 Triticum dicoccoides
AAACTTGGATGGAAAGGTCTGCTAGAGGGGTGAATGGTGTTTGTTGAAAAAGGGAGGAAGATGCTTGTGTTGGTGGTCGCCGTCCCCGTCGACGATGCCGTAGATATAACTTTTGTGGTTGTTGTAACAAAAAAAACAGTCCGATTAGCACTACACTAGGGTGCTTGATACGAGTTTTCAAATGGCACTAGCACGCGATACTGCCACGACACGACCGGTCCATCACTCGGACCTTGCTGGCCTTCCTTGCCATGGTCTCCCTCGCCAGTTCAAGATCTAGGGAGGACGGATCGATATTCTCGGGAGACCGGAGAGGTAGGGATGTGGTCGACAAACCAACAATTGGACCACCCGCATTGTATGCTGCTGGCTTGCAGGCTAGGGTTTGGAAAGATCAGGCTAAGATGATGGATCGAACATATATCTCACGAAGAAAGATGGGCGAGTCTAAGAAAGATGGGAAAGTTGAGGCCTTTGAAACATTGGGTGGCCATGCTTTTAGACAGTGTTATTAACTGATTATGATTTGTGCTGCTGCTCAAGATGTTCACACTGCTACATCGAACTTCCATTGTTGCCTTCACGGACGTTTTAGCGGTCATATATTGTTAGTTTGCGTTCTTTTGCTACTGAATTGCTAGATGTTGGCTCTTTTGAACTTGTTAGGCTAGTGGTTAGGTGCCATCACCATCAGGTTTTTGCACCATAGTGCATACGTGGACGCGGTCAATGCACGGTGGGTTTCTTGTTAGACCCATTTCTTCCCTTCCTCATTTCCTCGATACCTTTGTATGCTGGGAAGATGTATATCCTTTATGAGGACTAATGGAAATGGCTGGGATTAGGTCTGTTAAGAAAACAAAAGTAATGGTTACACTTTTCGATGAACAAAATGCTTAGAGCTAGGTGTTCTTGCAGCAAAGTACATGCACCGATCTCATCA
>NW_021253328.1:0-725 GCF_002162155.2 Triticum dicoccoides
CCTTCAAAGCCCTACACATGGACGCCCATATCCGGCGACCATCCGCAGCAGCACTGCCACCGTGGGCACCCTGACACACCGGCCACTGGGTGTGTGTGCATCACTGGAGCCTGGGAGGAGGGCAGCCAACCCACCTCGCCAGACCGCGAGAGGCACCAAGAGGTCCACGAGCTCGTCACGACCATCTCTGATCCGAACCAAACCGGAGCCAAAGGCACCAGATCGCTGGCGTAGATCCACGTTGGACAGGGACAACACCACGCCATGCCGCCGCGGGAAGTCCGATCTTCAACTGCCACCACCTTCTAGGGCCGCCGTCCCGGGATCTAGGCTGGACGTCGCTGCCACCACCGGCCAGGTCCCTCCGCCGCTGCACTGCCGGGCACCGAAGCCTTGGCCGCTGTGACCGTGCAGAAGAGCCAAGGGGTCAGCACCACTCGATCTTCCACGCCGCCATGCATCTCCGCCGCCTCCGCCCATCACCGCGCCGCCCCGCCGTGACCCAGATCCAAGAGATGCGACCCGACGCTATTGCGTGACCCGCCTCACCCGATCCTACCGCAGGAGTGAAAAGGGTCTCTGCCACCGCTGTTGGCCGCCGGGGGCTTCGCCCGGCGGCTTCCTCGAGTGGCGACGGAGGGAAGTACGCGGATGGGAGATGCCCGGCGGCTGCGCTGGAGATAGATAGATAGATAGATAGATAGATAGAGAGAGAGAGAGAGAGA
>NW_021253329.1:0-887 GCF_002162155.2 Triticum dicoccoides
TAGGCCAGCTCACGGAGCTGCTTCATCCACTCCCGGACGAAGTGGTCCACGGCGCCGGCCTCGGCCTCGGAATACATGCGGAGGAGGGCGTTCATGGTCGCCAGCTCGTTCCTCAGCTCAGCCACCTCGCGGCCGACGGCGCGGAACAGCCAGAACTCCTCGCCTGCTAGCTGCCAAACATTGCCCACGACAACCTGCGTCGCGCCATCCATTCTCTCCTCCCCCCTACTGGCCCTCTCCCTCTCTCAAGAAAATGTCTGCAAGTTTTCTGCTGCGCAAATGGCATTGCCCATCGCACTAGCTTTCTTCTAGGAGAGTACGAAGGCAACGCTACATATAGTTGGTAGTTTGGAACTACTGTAGTCTTGGCTGGCCCCTACACTTGCAGAAATTTCATCTGTGGCACATCCCATTCACTGCATACTGTACACCCTATACCAAGGCATGTGGTGGAAAGGTAAACCAGTTTTACTTTACCTCGTACCCACAAGACCAATATGTAATTATGCACTACTGTATCACCCAACTCCACCCACACTACAGTGTTGGTCAATATCAAACTTTTTTTTCTTTGAATGGTAGAAGGGCCGCAAGGACGTCCCATCATCATATTGTTAAAGCATTGCCAGTTGATGGTCATATCATCTGGAGTTACTCATATATAGTGATACTCACCCGAACAAGTGTACACATTCTTTTAAGACAATTTATGAAGTAGAGTACAAATTGCGTTTGGAAGGCAAAAGTGATCATCTCTCTCCTCTTTAATTACGTCACTCTCAATGAGCTAAGTGCATGTAGAAAATGAGAAGACCATGTGTTGAATGTTATTGGTCTTAATTGCCGTGTTATAAAAGATAAGCATTTTTTCTACTTTAAAGTGCATT
>NW_021253330.1:0-3034 GCF_002162155.2 Triticum dicoccoides
GTGACTGATGCTCCTCCCGTGATGGCGAGGCGCCGCTGTCACCTTTGGCCCTGCCTCGTTGGTGACGCGGCGACACGCAGGTGTCGTCCCACGCGCAGAGGTGGCTACAGGCCGAGAAGACGAACCAGAGGCCGCGGAGGCGTGCTTGACACGACCCTTGTACGGTATTGCCCAGTCACCAACCTTGCTCCTATGCTGCTGCTCACTATCGCCGTGTCTAGGGAGGAGGAGGGGGTGGCCGCGCGAGAGGGACGGGGAGAGCAGCGGCGGAGGCCAGCTCGGCGACAGGAGAGGAGACCGAACGGGAGCGCGGCGGTGGCTGCAAGAGCGAAAGGAAGGGGCGCGGTGGGGATCAAGGCTAGGGTTATCACCCAATCGATGCCCTCCTCTCCTTTACATAGACATGACCCACCCACAGATCGCCACACAGGGATAAGGACGCGAAATCCCACTAATGCCCTCTGTGGGATCAAGTAATTACAGGCGGTGGCATGCAATTTTGACCGCGGGCCAACCACACCGGACCTTTGTGCACCCATAGTCGCAGACAACGGTGGCCCACCAGCCGCGCGCCCCACGAGTCAGGGAGAGAGAACCAATATTCCGGGGTAAGAGGAAAAAGGAACTGTCCGCTGCTCTGGTTGCATATTTTATCCAACGGCTCAGTCATCCCAGGGGTAGATCCAATGGTCCAAAACGCATCAAGACGCAGATCCAAGGGCCCAGAAGCCAAAATCGCTGAGAAGCTCCAGGTTTAGACGTGAATCCAACTATGGGATTGTAATTGTGCCCAAACAGTACGATCCGTGTGGTCTCATGGGAGGCAGCGACTCCATATCTCCGGCAGTGCAGCCCTCCTCTGACTCGACGCGCCACCACACGTGCACAGTAGATGGGTATCAAGCATCACCATCTTTGCTCTATTTGTGCACGCGTGTAGTATAGTCATTATTGTCTCCTGTTTTTCTAACCAATTGGGTGTATAATTTTTGTCTTGTGGTTTAAGAAAGGAAATTAAGAGCGAATTTTTTCATAACTACATCTAATTAATTGCATGCAATAACTCCTCGTATTAATCAATCACGAAGACCCTCAATAGTACTCCCTCCGTTTCTTTTTACTCCGCATATAAGATTTGGTCAAAGTCAAACTACACAAAGTTTGATCAAATTTATATAAAAAAATATGAACATCTACAATACTAAAACTATACAATATGAAAATACGTTACATGGTGCATCTGATAATATTGATTTCATATTGTGAATATTTATATTTTTCAATATAAAATTAGTCAAACTTTACGATGCTTGATTTTGACCAAACCTTATATGCGGACGAAAAAGAAACGGAGGGAGTACTAGCACGGAGGAAGGAGGCCCAGAAATCAGGGAAAACGTTGTAGGACTCCCATTTTCACGATTTTCAGTATGGAAATAAATCGGGATTCTGGGCCAAGGCTCTAGACCTATGAACATCAATTGGGGGCCCCTTGGCACCTCGGGGCCCGGGGCGGCCGCCCCGCTCGCCCTCCTCAGGGTCGGGCTTGAGAGAAACTCCAACGAGGCGGCCTATTTTGTCCGTCTGCGTTCGTTTGGGTCGGCGCGGACAAAAGTGGTGGCCCAACGCGCCGACCCAGATCCAAATCTCATCCGCCTGGTGTTCGCGTCGACTCATTTCCGGTGCAAAATTACGCCGAAAATGCGTCGCCACGGACGCACCATGCGTCTCCTCGGCGGCCGTCGCGGCCATCTGTAGGCCACCCAACTACCGCCCGTTGTCTTATTTATGACGACCACCGACAACGGGCCCATTAGTCAGTCAGGGGAAGCGCCCTTTTTTACCACACGTGCGGTGGGGGCCGGCCTCATTCACTTCCGTCCACATCTGGCCCCCACCACTCCCTTTGCTTCCTCGCCGACGGCAGCAAACCCTAGCCTAGCAAACGATGGGCCTCTTCGGCAGCAGCAGTGGCAATGGCAAGGGCAAGGGCACCCCTGGCGCCTGGTCGTCCCATGCCCCTCCTTCCCCTCCTCCTCCTGCGCCAGCACGTTTCCGCCCAATTCGCCGGCGCCTGCACATCCTGGTGCACCAAGCGCGGCGGCACTCGGAGTACAGGCAGCCGCTGCCCGACCCCGACGCCACGCTGCAGCACCACTGGCAGCTGGATCCGTAGAGGATCCCGATGCCGAAGGTTCCGCGAAGCCAGAGGGCACACGATGAGGAGGTGCGCAGGCACCGCGCGCAGCTCACGCTGGAGCAGCGGTGGATGCCCGAGTACACCGCCGATTCTCCCAACTGGGAGGCTTGGTTTGCTCTCGAACACGGGGAGCAGCGGTGTGCAGCCGTCGGCGCCGTCCCGCCGCCGTTTCCACCGCCGCCACCGCGGGTAGAGCCTGAGGAAATGGAGGCAGAGGCGGAATACCAAGCCGCCCTCGAGGAGGCCCTGCAGCACGCGCGGGAGGCGGGCCGGTTTGAGGAAGACGCGCACCGGGATGGGCTGAAGCAAGCCCTTGCCCTGTCGGCAGCGGGGGACTCCGTCCACACCACGCTCTTCGTCCCGCCTCCGCCACCGCCGCCGCCAGTGGAGCCCAAGCTGGAGCCGAGGCGGAAGCGCTCCCCGCCTCCAACCACTTGGTAGGAGGAGGCCTACACATGCACAGGACAGTACCGAGAGTGGGTCAACGCGCCTCCTGTCCACTATGTCGTGACGTCGGCGCAGGAGGCGGCCCACCTTGAGCGCTGGAAGGCGCACTGGCTCCGCCAGGAGGAGGCCGACAGCGCGTGACAGATGCACTACGAGCAGATGCAGCCACGCGACACGGAGGCGCTCCAGCTTGAAGAAGAGGAGGAGCGCGCGCGGCTAGCCGCAATGCCGTCGCCCCAGCAAACGCCGGAGGAGGCTGCCCTGGCAGCGTACCAGGCGGCGTTTGGGTGGGCTGGCCCTGCTCCCTTCTTCGTCGACCTCACCAGCGATGGCGACGTCAACGTCAAGGGCAAGGGCAAGGCCGACGACGTCTAGGGCAGAGTGCGG
>NW_021253331.1:0-423 GCF_002162155.2 Triticum dicoccoides
GAAATATTTTTATCCCAAAATTTCTAGTCAGATTAAATATAAATTTGTATTACATAAAAGTTCAACGAAACATTGCGCGCGCAACAATTAAAATTAAGATTTTCAAAATCCATAATATTTTATAAACTAATTTCATGTTTGGTGCATTTTTTTATAGTTATTGCCAAGTTTTTATAATTACATCCCATTTATTATTTTTTAAATTCCATTTTCCTGTTAAGCCTAATGCATCCCTCCTAGAAAAAAATTGCAGCCCAGCGGGGCGGAAAATAACAAGTTGACCTTGCCTGGGTATTCCTCAAAAAAACTTATAGCTGCACTAGCCATTTTCATCTTGAAAAAAATTAATATCTGGGTTGGATATCTGTCCTGCGCTAGACGGGCCACAGCCCGCCCAGTTAGTACCCTGCTCTCCTCTGAACA
>NW_021253332.1:0-1846 GCF_002162155.2 Triticum dicoccoides
ACTGAAAAATAGAAAAGACATGGGACTTGCATGGAGACTATAAATTATATGGCTTGTTTACTGGACTACGAAAATACCATGTGAATTCGGTCAAGATGGAATCCTATCATTGTCTCCCTCAGGTGAACAGATAACGCCAATGGAGTTTCAAATGCCTTTTGGAATAATTTCTGGAAAAATTTGACCGGATCAAAGATGCATCAATGGCACCAAGGGAGGGGGGCTCGCAAAAAAGAAACAGAGCATTGGATGAAAAAAAAAGTATTGTCTGCACATATTTATGTTTCTACTTACAGCAGTGTCGCATTCGACATAGTATCTTGACCAGTAACTTCGCGGGAGAAGATTGAGCCTATCCTTTTCGGTTTGCTCGGCCATTACTGCTTTTCCCAACATATTGATCACGTACTTATTGACCCGGCCATACACTTGCATGCTCAGGCCAAAAACCCTATGTTCAACCCATGTCGAGCCCATTTGTACTATTCTTGGGCTGCCACAAAATGAAAAATATGGAAAATTCAGATGGGAAAGAAGCTTGATGGGAACAAGAAAGAGGAATGAAAAAGGACAAAATATTCCTTGTTATACAGACAGTGCATCCCCATTGAGGAGAAAAAAGGAAGAAAAAACAAAAAAAAAGGAGATTGTTACTGAGATACCTCTTTTGCCTTGAATGGGGTGGTATTCGTGACACAATGTCGCTGAAAACAACACTTTCGACTGGATTTGAGGTGAAGTTGCAACAAATCTCATTGGGCTTGATCTCTGATATGTGGATGTCTTGTGTAACTGATGTGGTATACTGAGTTTGTCTTTGTTGTGAAAACCACTCTTCCTCAATCCTATCGGTAGACTCGATCAACTGCGCTACCATATCAGGGTCGTCCCATGGGAAGTCTTTGTTGGTAGCTGAAGAGGTGCCATGGACTGGTGTTTGTTGGATCTGACCAAGATTAGCGTCGCTTGACGACTGATCTTTCTCGTGTGATGATGCGCTTACAGTTCCTAAAGTGTGTGGCATCTCATGATGAATGTTGCTCGACAGCTCATCTGTGTTCTGAAACATCCTTGTCCTTTTTTTCAAAGCAACGCAGTTGTCAGCCGTCTCGTTTAAGGACATGCATGTCGTCCTTTTGTTTCTATTAGTGATGTCCTCTGTCGTCCTGATAGGGTCACTGCTGGTTGGACCTTCACTACCATCAACCTTGGTAGAGACCTTCCATTCTTCAAATAGATTGAGCTCCCTGCAGGTTAATAAATCTGGCTCTCGTGGACTCAGCGGTCGGTGCCAAAATGCTTTCTCGTCAAGAACATAAGAAAGCAAGCTAAAAGTGTGGGTAGGTTCAGCCTCGGTATCTCCAACCTGCACCTTCTGTGGGTACATCCCCTCCAATGCTTCCGTGCAGCGCGGCAGGTCTAGGTCGGTCGAAATTGGTATTGTGTCAATTATTCGAAGTAGGCTTTCAACGTTGGGTACCCTGGCATTGGCACATGCTTGTTTGTCCCATTCCGCCAAAACTTCATCACTTGTATCCTCAAAACTCAAGAGCACGGGTACGGGGGCTTTGTTGTTCTTCCTTTGTACTTCAGACAATGGCTTTGTTTCTTCAGCTGTAAAAACGTGCTCTGTTTCCTGCCCTGAGCCACATTCTACCCCTGTTTTTGCTTCAGGCTTATCCTGTTTTCTTTCAGCCAGTGTGGTACTTGTCATTTGCAAGCTGGAGTGGCTACCACAAGGAACCGTCGGAGCCTCTGAAATGGGCACGCACCTTGAATCTTTGTCTGTGCTATTCTGTTTTTTGCTAGGCGATGAAGAATGCATTGACGACATCAGTTTCAGCAG
>NW_021253333.1:0-455 GCF_002162155.2 Triticum dicoccoides
GATACTCGCCTCTCTTTTAGGCAGATTTTTCGTAGACCTAGGGGGTAAAATGTAAGAATACCCTGGCTTTTCGCATTCGTACAACACGTGGAAGAAGGCCATTATTGGACGTGGAAGCCAAGGAGCGCAACATTTATGAAGCAACCGGATACTATCCGGCAAACACATGGAACATGAAGGAGAACCCGCCTTGCAAACGCCGAAGACAATATATGCACCAGACTCGTCGTCATTGAAGCCTGGTTCGGGGGCTACTGAGGGAGTCCTGGACTAGGGGGTGTCCGGATAGCCGAACTATCATCATCGGCCGGACTCCAAGACTATGAAGATACAAGATTGAAGACTTCGTCCCGTGTCCGGATGGGACTTTCCTTGGCGTGGAAGGCAAGCTTGGCGATACGGATATGTAGATCTCCTACCATTGTAACCGACTCCGTGTAACCCTAGCCCTCTCC
>NW_021253334.1:0-1127 GCF_002162155.2 Triticum dicoccoides
AACTCATTTATTCATTAGCAATGCAAGCTTGCTGTCAAGTTAACATTGTTTTTCTTTCATATGTAGCTGGATGATGCGTGTTGCAGGATCACACCTAGTGCAGGCATTGGTGGTAATCTGCTTCTACTTTCTGTATGGAGCTGGGAGTGTCTGCCTGTTGGACGCCCGAAGAGCGTCAGGTTTGATCCTTGGTATGCAGATGAACATGACGAATTACGGCGCCCCATGTGGGCTTACAAGTGGGATATCGTTTCCGAGATGACGAACGATGTCAATCTCATGTACCAAAAGTACATTGCCGAGTTGGACATGATTACGCCTGAGAAGGTAAGGAGGTCATTACTTTAGTCCTTTCTCATGCTTGCTTGAAAAATAGTTATCAAATTTGCATTGTTGCCCTGTTTCATAGGTGGAATGGCAGCCATATGGCGCGGGTGAGAGCTTGGGGTACACCGCGGAGTTCCGCCTCAACCCGATGTGCTTGCGGGATAAGGATCTCTAGCTTATGCGGTGCCCATTGATATGCAACTGGGCAGTTGAGTTTCATTTGCCGCATCGCGTGTATCGTCAGTTTGGTCTTTTCCAGCCTCACCCGCCGGATTGGGTGGACACGGATAAAGCACTTCATAGGTAAGAGAGCATGTGTGCGTATTGTCTAATCATCGGGACTCCTTTTGATTGTGCTAATGTTTGGTTTTATACCACGCAGGTTGGACAGGAGAAGGCAACGGAAGATAAAGGACTGGGCCAAGCATCATTCTGCGTATGTTACCCGCTTCCAGCTTTGTGTGGAGCAAGCTCGTAGCACTGCACGCGCCCCGCTTCGTGAGCACAACTCACTTGCTTTTTATAACTACGTACGATGGTTTACTGGAACTACTCGAGTTGAGATATGCCCGCCGGCATATAATGAGGATATTCTTGAAGAACCCGTAAACTTTGAGGATCTAGCAAAGGGGAAGTACAACAGAGATGTCAGGCTAGGGCAAGGAGTGCCTGCTGTTCCGGTGATTAACTATGTGGTAAAGTGTTCCCCTCTTTACTTTCCTGTTGACCGTATTACACATGTTTGAATGGCTAACGCATTCATTTTTTCTCATCCGCAGCGCACCGAGATCAAGAAAGCA
>NW_021253335.1:0-1627 GCF_002162155.2 Triticum dicoccoides
GATCCAAGGCAATATCACAAACATCATAGGCAATTTGACCAAACTCACAACCTTGTATCTTTGCAGCAACCAACTTTCTAGACACACCCCTCAAGAACTAGGTTACCCTGAGAACGTGGACTTGGACCTTAGCAACAACACACTAACAGGTTCTATCCCAAAACACCTAGGCAATATCACAAACATCTCTCAATTGTTCCTTGACAATAACCAACTTTTTGGCGACATTCCTCGAGAATTAGGTTATTTGGTCAACTTAGAGATCTTGTTCCTTGACAATAACCAACTTTTTGACCAAACTTTGTTTCTATTTAGAGAGAAACATGGCCCACAATGATGAGGCCGGGGGTTCGGGCGGCAAGGCATTCTGGGAGCTGTCCCAGGAGATGGAGGAACAACCTCACTTCTATGAGGACGCCGCCTTCCCCGCCGATCCTAATACCACAGATGGTGCCGCCGAGGATGACCACACTGATGCCACCACTGATGGTGCCGCCGAGGATGCCACCACTGATGATGGCGGCGCACGCACAGATGGCAGCCAACCGAAGAGGCAACGGAAGGACCGGCGCCCGATCGTGCTCCGCACCCTCAAGGAGGAAGTTACTGAAGTGGACTCCAACGGGAATCCAACGGCGCCCGAACGAATAGTCAAGGGATACTCGCTTCAGCTCGGGTGCATTGTCCGGAGCACCGTCTCGATCAACACCGAGAACCTGAGGCATCCTGACCGAGGGAATTTGCGCCACCTCCTCTTCATGAAGCTGCACGAACGATACAAGTTCCCCGCTGAATTTGAAAACACAAGCCTCAAAGGGAATAAAGTGAACAATGCTGCCCTCACGAAGATGAGCAAGGCCCTGTCTACTTGGAAAAGCAATGTGAAGAGAATGATCGAGAAAGGTGAGAGTTATCAGAAGATCAAGGAGAAAAATCATTCGATCACCGAAGATGACTACAACGACTTCAAGATCAATTGCTCGAGCACCGCAAGCTCCCAATCAAGTGAGTGGGGGAAGCAAATGCGGGAGCTGAACATAGGGGAACACACACTCGGTCCCGGCGGTTACAGAGTGGCTGAGCCTGTATGGGACAAGGAGGAGGCGGACCGTGCCGAGCAAGGCCTACCGCCCCTCTTCGATAAATACGGTGACAAGCAGACCAGGAACTTTGTTAGGGCCCGGTACAAGAAGGACCCGAAAACAAAGGCTCACCACGGATCTGAAGACCAGGCAGCTTGAGCTTGTTCTGGTAAGGAATACACCCCCGCGTAATTAGCTCCATATGGTTGCATTCTAATTAATGAAGCCAAATTTCTAAATGGTTCACATTCCTTCCGCAGGCGACTGAAAGCAGTAGCGCGGGGTCGACTAAGAGCAACCCTTGGGACACCACTCTAAATAGGGGGTTGAATGTAATGAAGAACAAGGATAAGCTCAGTAAGCCGACGTCAGCTGGTCGTGTGGCCGGCAAAGGCTTGTCGACAAAATGGGGGTCATACTACACCGCTGGTGTGCGGAAGGAGAAAAAGACCAGCTCGGAAAGCCAGGCGCGAGAGGTTCAAGAACTCAAGGCACAGGTGGCGCGGATTCCGGAGATTGTCCAAGAGCAAGTGGAACAACGACTC
>NW_021253336.1:0-631 GCF_002162155.2 Triticum dicoccoides
CGCCTTCTTCTTCTTCTTCTTCTTGCTTTTCCTCATCGGCGTCGGCTCCTCCTCCTCTTCCTCCTCCTCCTCCGGCTCTTCCTCGCCGTAATCGAGCTCGTCGTCCACGTCGGCGAGGTCCTGCGTGGCGAACCCGGGGGAAGCGGCGGCCGCAGCCGAGCCGGCTGCGATGATGTCCTCCATGTCGGCCTCCGTCCTGTCGGCGCCGCCGAGATGCGACGAGGAAGAGGCTTGTGAGTAGAGGCCGCGGCGGAGAGGCAGCGTCGGTGAGGCTGTGTAGTCCGGCGGCAAGTACGTGTACGGCAGGTACTGCACGCCGACGAACGCTGGTGAGGGCGTGCTTTGGACGGGGCGCCCATGGGGGAAGCTGATGTTGGGGTTGAAGCCGCCATGAGCATCCCCGTCGACATAGCTCGGCAACGGCGTGCTCCAATGGTGTGGCGACGATGAGAACCCGGCCGGAGAGCCGACGCTTTACTGGCTCCAGGCCACGCACGGATGCCCGGGTGGAATCATCATCGCCGCGCGCGCTGCCTCTACTTGTTCGGCCGCCACACACGCCGCCTCCGCTTGTTCGGCCGCTGCACGCTCCACAGCTGCTTTGTCCCGGGCCTACTTGGCCCTGTTGCGT
>NW_021253337.1:0-691 GCF_002162155.2 Triticum dicoccoides
TCTAATACACAACATTTCTTCTTGTAGACTCGGTTGGGCCTCCAAGCGCAGAGTTTATAGGATAGCAGCAAATTTCACTCAAGTGGATGACCTAAGATTTCTCAATCTATAGGAGGTGTAGGATGAAGATGGTCTCTCTCAAACAACACTGCAATCAAATACAAGAAATCTATTGTTTCCCCAACACACTGAAAACAATGGTAAATTGTATAGGTGCACTAGTTCGGCCAAGCGATTGTGATACTAGTGTAGTATGTATAGTAGGTATAGGTTTTTGTAATATGAAAATATAAAAACAACAAGGTAGCAAGTAACAAAAGTGAGCACAAATGGTATTGTAATGCTTGGAAACAAGGCCTAGGGTTCATACTTTCACTAGTGCAATCTCTCAGCAATGCTAACATAACTGAATCATATAACAATCCCTCAACGTGCGACAAAGAATCACTCCAAAGTTCTTATCAAGTGGAGAACATAAGATGAAATTGTTTGTAGGGCACGAAACCACCTCAAAGTTATCTTTTTTGATCAATTTATTGATCTATTCCTATAAGTGTCACAAACAGACCTAGCGCTCGTACTAAGATAACACCATATGATACACATCAATCAACTCTAATGTCACCTAGATACTCCAGTGTCACCGCAAGTATCCGTGAGTCAATTATATGATATGCATCAAACAACTTCA
>NW_021253338.1:0-392 GCF_002162155.2 Triticum dicoccoides
GAACGAGGTCTGCTAGAAACTCCGCTTTAAACTCGGGCTGCGCGGCACCATATACCGCTACCAAAGCCCAGTTAAAGCCATCCGTCTTAGACCTAACTCGAAACTTTACCGCGAAGTCACCCATCACTACACTACGGACTTCAAGTGAGTCGCATCTCACACCTAGTAAGATACCCCCCGATCTTCCTCGCGGAGGTAGGCAATGCCAATCGAAATCAATACCACCAACTAGTGAGGAGAGAAACTGCGGTGCAAAGTTATCTCTACCCATTTCTGATAGAGCAACAAAATCTAGCTTCTGCTCTAGAGCTGTCTCAGCCAGGAATCTTCTTTTAGCCAAGTCCTTAAGACCTCTGCTATTCCAAAAAATTCCTCTCATAGTTCATCATGGA
>NW_021253339.1:0-882 GCF_002162155.2 Triticum dicoccoides
GCCGGCAGGCCCGCCACCACCAGGGAGCGCCGCAGCAGGGGGCGGTCACCGGAGTCGGCCACCACCTGCAGCGAGCCGGAGCCTCGCCACCACAGAGGCCCAGGCCACCCGCCCCGCAACTTCGTCAGATCTGAGCCGCGCCCAAAGCCGCCGCCGCCGGGAGCAGAGAACGCCCCAGCCCGCACCAGCCACTCCACGCCGCCACCTGCAGGCCGCGCCCCCATCGCCGGCCGCCGCCGCCGCGCCCTGAGCTCGCGCCGCGCCACTGCCACTACTAGGAAAAGGGCTATAGATAGGATTGACACTAATGGCGCACCAGGGAAGTAGTGCGCCACTACTATATACTAATGGCGCACCAGTTTGTGATGCGCCATTAGTGTGGAAGACACTAATGGCGCACCAGAAAATAGGTGCGCCACTAGTGATAAATTTTTTTCATTTTTACATACATACTAATGGCGCATCCTACCGAAGTGCGCCATTACTAGTTCTAACTAGTAATGGCGCACCAGACAGGGAATGCGCCAGTACTGAATTTTTTTTTATTCTTTTTTTTTGCAAAACTATTAATGGCGCACCGGCTCATAGTGCGCCATTACTAGTTTAAACTACTAATGGCGCACCCTGTAAAAGTGCGCCATTAGTATATATATATATATATATATATTTTTTTTTTTTACTTTTCTGCAAAACTACTAATGGCGCACCTCTGCCCGGTGCGCCATTGCTATGTAAAAAAAAGATTACTAATGGCGCACCGACCGCAGGTGCGCCATTAGTAAGATTCCCCCCTAGCTAATTCCCTCCCTCTCGCCAGATCCCCTTCGTCCCTCTCCCTCGCCCTCCTAGCTAATTCCCCCCGCTGCCCCGACCCACGCCGCC
>NW_021253340.1:0-1303 GCF_002162155.2 Triticum dicoccoides
TTTCCCTTATGTCATTAAACACAAGAAGGGAAAAGAAAATGTTATTGCTGATGCATTGTCTCGTCGCTATACTATGCTTTCACAACTTGACTTCAAAATATTTGGTTTGAAGACCATCAAAGATCAATATGTGCATGATGCTGATTTTAAAGATGTAATGCAGAATTGTAAAGAAGGAAGAATGTGGAACAAGTTTGTTGTTAACGATGGATTTGTGTTTCGTGCTAACAAGCTATGCATTCCAGCTAGCTCCGTTCGTCTTTTGTTGTTGCAGGAGGCGCATGGAGGAGGATTAATGGGACACTTTGGCGTGAAGAAGACGGAGGACGTACTTGCTACACATTTCTTTTGGCCAAAGATGAGACGGGATGTTGAGCGTTTTATTGCTCGCTGCACTACATGTCAAAAAGCAAAGTCACGACTCAATCCTCATGGTTTATATATGCCTTTGCCTGTACCTAGTGTTCCTTGGGAGGATATATCTATGGACTTTGTTTTAGGTTTACCTCGAACAAAGAAGGGGAGGGATAGTATATTTGTTGTCGTGGATAGATTCTCAAAAATGGCACACTTTATACCATGTCATAAAAGCGATGATGCTGTTAATGTTGCTGATTTGTTCTTTCGTGAAATTATTCGCTTGCATGGTGTGCCAAATACTATTGTTTCAGATCGTGATACTAAATTTCTTAGCCACTTTTGGAGATGTTTATGGGCTAAGTTGGGGACTAAACTGCTTTTTAGTACTACTTGTCACCCCCAAACTGATGGACAAACTGAAGTAGTCAATAGAAAGTTGTCTACTATGCTTAGGGCTGTTTTCAAGAATAATAAGAAAATGTGGGAGGAATGCTTGCCTCATATTGAATTTGCTTATAATCGTTCATTGCATTCTACTACTAAGATGTGCCCTTTTGAAGTTGTGTATGGTTTCCTACCTCGTGCACCTATTGATTTGTTGCCTCTTCCATCTTCGGAGAAGGTTAATTTTGATGCTAAACAACGTGCTGAATTGATTTTAAAAATGCATGAGTTAACTAAGGAAAACATTGAGCGCATGAATGCTAAATATAAACTTGCTGGAGATAAGGGTAGAAAACATGTTGTGTTTGCACCTGGAGATCTTGTTTGGTTACATTTGCGTAAGGATAGATTTCCTGATTTGCGCAAATCAAAGTTAATGCCACGTGCTGATGGTCCCTTTAAGGTGTTAGAGAAAATAAATGATAATGCATATAAACTTGAGTTGCCTGCAGATTTTGGGGTTAGTCCCACTTTTAACATTGCAGATTTGAAGCCTTAT
>NW_021253341.1:0-394 GCF_002162155.2 Triticum dicoccoides
ATGCCGGTGCCATTTTTACCACTAGAAGATGGAGCCTTTTCACTACTAGCTTCCCCCCTGTCGGGGATAACATCCGTCACCTTGTCGGTGGGATCACCCACTTTCAACAGTGCGGTGGAAAGTTTAAGCCCCTCAAGAAATTTAGTAAACATGCTTTCAACCTCGGTCATCATGGAGGTCTTCAATGTCTCTAAGGCCACATTGAACTCCTCACGAGAGACTGAGGTTCCCCCATCGCCCGTAGACGAGATCGGATTCACACCGGAGTGTTCCTCCACACTGTCTACGGTATCAACCATAGTCTTTGGACGGTAAAGTCCTTAAAAAAGAGACGAGGCTCTGATACCAATTGAAAGGATCGATATGGTTGACTAGAGGGGGGGTGAATAGGCAA
>NW_021253342.1:0-576 GCF_002162155.2 Triticum dicoccoides
GTCCCACAGGCAGTCGAAAATCTTCGTTCAAGCCAGATGCTGACTTCGTACTTAAAAAGGATCATAAGATGGAGGCATTCAAGTGGCTGAAACACGTCGTGAAGTTCACTGATGGTTATGCGTCGAATATAAGTAAGGGGTCAATCTTTCAACGGGCAGAGTGACCGGGCTCAAGAGTCATGACTATCATGTATGGATTGAGCGGATTATGCCGGTGATGGTTCGGGGCTATGTTCCAGAGCGTGTCTTGCGTGTGCTTGCGGAGTTAAGCCATTTCTTCCGCACGCTTTGTGCTAAAGAAGTATGTCCTGAGAAGATAAAAGAAATGCATAAGAAGGCGCCGGAGTTGATATGCAAGCTAGAGAAGATCTTCCGCCAGGCTTCTTTACTCCGATGACACATCTCATTTTGCACCTCCCGAACGAGGTATTGTTGGGGGGCCCTGTGCAGAATCGTTGGAAGTACGGCCCTGAGAGACAGAACAAGCATCTGAGACAGAAATGTGGAAACAAAGCTAAGATTGAAGCTTCCATAGCTGAGGCAGTTATCCTAGAGGAGGTGGCAGACCTCAGGACA
>NW_021253343.1:0-600 GCF_002162155.2 Triticum dicoccoides
GGGTCCTAAAGCGATTTCCATTGTTGTCGAACCCCAAGGTGTGCTTACGTGTTGGTCGTCAAGTCTCGCAGTTTTGGCCGATTCTGGCCCGTTTTGTGGACTATTACTCGCTGTTTCCGGTCCCGGAGGGATTTCCACGGTTGACGAACCCCTGGTGCGTTTATGTTTCGGTCATCAACAATCGCGGTTTTTGTCGATTCTGTCCCTTTCGTGGACTATTACTCACCGTTTTGGGGTCCTAAAGCGATTTCCATTGCTGTCGAAGCCCAAGGTGTGCTTACGTGTTGGTCGTCAAGTCTCGCAGTTTTGGCTGATTCTGGCCCGTTTCTTGGACTATTACTCAGTTTTGGGGTCCCGAAGTGATTTCCACGACTGACGAACCCCGGGGGTGCGTTTATGTGTCGGTCATCAACACTCACAATTTTGGTTAATTCTGGCCGTCTCGTGGACTATTACTCGCTGTTTTGGGGTCCCGGAGAGATTTCCACGATTGACGAACCTCTGGGTGCGTTTACGTGTCGGTCATCAACACTCGCAGGTTTTGTTGATTCCGACCCATTTCGTGGACTATTACTCACCGTTTTGGGGTCCCAAAGAGAT
>NW_021253344.1:0-878 GCF_002162155.2 Triticum dicoccoides
ATGGTGGATTGAAATACCTAGGTAAGAAAAAGGTAATTCTCCCAACTCACACCCGAACAATTGCCTATACGCCTCCTGTTCGTCTTGGGCTCTACCAAAACAGAACAGCTCGCTCTTATTAAAGTTAATCTTTAACCCGGTCAATTGTTCAAATAGGCATAACACCAGTTTCATGTTTCTCGCCTTGGCCAAGTCATGCTCCATAAAGATGATTCTTTTGTAGCTACCAAGAATCTCATTTGAGCATAATTCTGCATACTCACTAGGTCGCTACCAAGGCAGAAGGTGGCATCTCGTATGGGCTAGCCCTCGTTACTACATAGCCAGTCAGCAGTGACCGGCAACATGCATCATCACTGACTAGCCAACGACCCGTTAGTGGTTTGTCGTCAGGGAGGACTACCTCATCATGGATCGGTTGGCCGATCAAAGTGACTTCTAAGGGGCGGCTAGGGGCAAGTCACTATTGAATGGCTGCCCCACTCTGGCCAGTCAGTGATGACAGGTAGAGCACTTATACACGAACACATATAAACATTGCATTCCATATGTCATCACATACACATATAAATTTCATACGTTCATTGTGCATACATACACTGCATTCCATAGCCTCACATACAAATAGTATCATCATTCCATTTCATCAACATTGTATTTCAACATTTTTACTTGCGTACATGCATTGCAATCTACCTATCTCGTCTCTTCATGTCCGGACCATCTATCATTACCTCAAATATCTTTTGGACCATGACTATAAAGCCCACTAAAAATAGTTTCGAATAAGTATATAAACTCGGGAGTACATAAAGTAAATGAAGCAAATTAACTGGTTTGTAATGACTATACCTTCATCATAGGAAGGACACACCATG
>NW_021253345.1:0-1086 GCF_002162155.2 Triticum dicoccoides
AAGAAAGTGACGGGAGCGTGTCATGCAAGGATGGTGGGGTGCTCCCGGTAACCGGGTTCCCACGGGTCGACGGTGGTGTCAAACGAGGGATCAACTAACGTTCACGGGTGGATAACATCTAAACATGCATCTCATACAACACCTGCATTCGTCCACGGGAGGTCATCTCGGCGGTTATACCTTTGTTGTGTGCATTATCGGAGTGGTTTGAGTTCGATGCGGTGTAGGGGAAGTAGACGTTCTCGGGACGTTCGTAGTGGAAGTAGTCGTTCTCGCATGCTCTAGGGTCGACGGTAGAGGTTCTCGCGATCTCGGCGACGATAGTGGTACATGTTTCTCGTTGCACGAGTTTCCGTAGATGTTCAGGGTCACGGCGAGGAACTTGATGCATCGTTGAACTTGGCGTCCGAGGAATCCCGCGTAGTCGTACACGAGTCATAGTCGAACTTGACGGTTCCATTACACGATTCTTCGGAGATGGTAGTTGTTCTCGTATCGTCGTGGAAGTAGTTGTACGTGGTTGCGGCGGTAACCGAGCTTGGCGATCCAGTGGGGTACTCTTAAGTCGTCGTGGGAACTCAATGAATCCGTGGTCTTTGGGGCTATGGTACTTGGCGGGTCATCATGTAGATGTACTTTCGAGAGGAACTTGGCGCGTCCAAAAATCTTCGGGGATTGTCCTTGGACTTGGCGGTGCTAGTCTCCTCGGTTCAAAAATGATATGCAAAGGACAAAACAACCGGCAACTTGGGCGGCTCCTTAAGGCCATGGAGATGACAGGCAGCAGGAGGCTGATGGTGGAGGCAGAGCCACGACGAGGAGGTCCTGCTGGTCAGCTGCAAGTGGTGGGCAAAACACAGGCAGCAGAAAGGCTTCGGCACGAGGGAGAAGGAGTCGGCGAGTGGGAAGGAGAAACAGGGGAAGCGGGCGAGTAGAGTACGGGGTCGCCGGAGAAGTGGCTCGCCGGCGGGCGAGGCAAGGTGGCTCCGGCGAGGGCACCGGTGGCCGGGGACAGACGAAGCAGTGACGAGGAGGCCGGGCTGCGGAAGACAACATGGAGGCGCAGAAGATGAAGGAGGCAGGAGG
>NW_021253346.1:0-13930 GCF_002162155.2 Triticum dicoccoides
TAGGTCATTTTAGAGCTATCCTAGGTTAAATATGTCATTTTTAAGCTAGCTAAGCATATTAAGTCATTTTGGAGGAAAAATGCTAAGTATAGGTCATTTTAGTGCTATCCTAGGTTAAATATGTCATTTTGGAGCTAATTAAGCTAATTATGTAAGTTTTGAGCTAGCTAAGCATATTGAGTCATTTTGGAGGAAAAAATGCTAAGTATAGGTCATTTTAGAGCTAGCCTAGGTTAAATAGGTCATTTTGGAGCTAAGTAAGGTTATTATGTCATTTTGGAGCTAGCTAAGCATATGAAGTCATTTAGGACCTAAAATATGTCATTTCTTAAGCATATTATATCATTTAAGAGCTAGCTAAGCATATTAAGTCATTTTGGATGAAAGGATGCTAAGTATAGGTCATTTTAGAGCTATCCTAGGTTAAATATGTCATTTTTAAGCTAGCTAAGAATATTAAGTCATTTTGGAGGAAAAATGCTAAGTATGGGTCATTTTAGAGCTATCCTAGGTTAAATATGTCATTTTGGAGCTAATTAAGCTTATAATGTCATTTTTGAGCTAGCTAAGCATATTGAGTCATTTTGGAGGAAAAAATGCTAACTATGGGTCATTTTAGAGCTAGCCTAGGTTAAATAGGTCATTTTGGAGCTAAGTTGGGTTATTATGTCATTTTGGAGCTAGCTAAGCATATGAAGTCATTTAGGACCTAAAATATGTCATTTCTTAAGCATATTATATCATTTTAGAGCTAGCTAAGCATATTAAGTTATTTTGGTGGAAAAGATACTAAGTATAGGTCATTTTAGAGCTATCCTAGGTTAAATATGTCATTTTTAAGCTAGCTAAGCATATTAAGTCACTTTGGAGGAAAAATGCTAAGTATAGGTCATTTTAGAGCTAGCCTAGGTTAAATAGGTCATTTTGGAGCTAAGTAAGGTTATTATGTCATTTTGGAGCTAGCTAAGCATATGAAGTCATTTAGGACCTAAAATATGTCATTTATTAAGCATATTATATCATTTTAGAGCTAGCTAAGCATATTTAGTCATTTTGGAGGAAAGGATGCTAAGTGTAGGTCATTTTAGAGCTATCCTAGGTTAAATATGTCATTTTTAAGCTAGCTAAGCATATTAAGTCATTTTGGAGGAAAAATGCTAAGTATAGGTCATTTTAGTGCTATCCTAGGTTAAATATGTCATTTTGGAGCTAATTAAGCTAATTATGTAAGTTTTGAGCTAGCTAAGCATATTGAGTCATTTTGGAGGAAAAAATGCTAAGTATAGGTCATTTTAGAGCTAGCCTAGGTTAAATAGGTCATTTTGGAGCTAAGTAAGGTTATTATGTCATTTTGGAGCTAGCTAAGCATATGAAGTCATTTAGGACCTAAAATATGTCATTTCTTAAGCATATTATATCATTTTAGAGCTAGCTAAGCATATTTAGTCATTTTGGAGGAAAGGATGCTAAGTATAGGTCATTCTAGAGCTATCCTAGGTTAAATATGTCATTTTAAGCTAGCTAAGCATATTAAGTCATTTTGGAGGAAAAATGCTAAGTATAGGTCATTTTAGAGCTATCCTAGGTTAAATATGTCATTTTGGAGCTAATTAAGCTAATTATGTAAGTTTTGAGCTAGCTAAGCATATTGAGTCATTTTGGAGGAAAAAATGCTAAGTATAGGTCATTTTAGAGCTAGCCTAGGTTAAATAGGTCATTTTGGAGCTAAGTTGGGTTATTATGTCATTTTGGAGCTAGCTAAGCATATGAAGTCATTTAGGACCTAAAATATGTCATTTCTTAAGCATATTATATCATTTTAGAGCTAGCTAAGCATATTAAGTTATTTTGGTGGAAAAGATGCTAAGTATAGGTCATTTTAGAGCTATCCTAGGTTAAATATGTCATTTTTAAGCTAGCTAAGCATATTAAGTCATTTTGCAGGAAAAATGCTAAGTATAGGTCATTTTAGAGCTATCCTAGGTTAAATATGTCATTTTGGAGCTAATTAAGCTTATTATGTAATTTTTGAGCTAGCTAAGCATATTAAATCATCTTGGAGGAAAAATGCTAAGTATAAGTCATTTTAGAGCTAGCCTAGGTTAAATAGGTCATTTTGGAGCTAAGTTGGGTTATTATGTCATTTTGGAGCTAGCTAAGCATATGAAGTCATTTAGGACCTAAAATATGTCATTTCTTAAGCATATTATATCATTTTAGAGCTAGCTAAGCATATTTAGTCATTTTGGAGGAAAGGATGCTAAGTATAGGTCATTTTAGAGCTATCCTAGGTTAAATATGTCATTTTTAAGCTAGCTAAGCATATTAAGTCATTTTGGAGGAAAAATGCTAAGTATAGGTCATTTTAGAGCTATCCTAGGTTAAATATGTCATTTTGGAGCTAATTAAGCTTATAATGTCATTTTTGAGCTAGCTAAGCATATTGAGTCATTTTGGAGGAAAAAATTCTAACTATGGGTCATTTTAGAGCTAGCCTAGGTTAAATAGGTCATTTTGGAGCTAAGTATGGTTATTATGTCATTTTGGAGCTAGCTAAGCATATGAAGTCATTTAGGACCTAAAATATGTCATTTCTTAAGCATATTATATCATTTTAGAGCTAGCTAAGCATATTAAGTCATTTTGGAGGAAAAAATGCTAAGTGTAGGTCATTTTAGAGCTATCCTAGGTTAAATATGTCATTTTTAAGCTAGCTAAGCATATTAAGTCATTTTGGAGGAAAAATGCTAAGTATAGGTCATTTTAGAGCTATCCTAGGTTAAATATGTCATTTTGGAGCTAATTAAGCTTATAATGTCATTTTTGAGCTAGCTAAGCATATTGAGTCATTTTGGAGGAAAAAATGCTAACTATGGGTCATTTTAGAGCTAGCCTAGGTTAAGTAGGTCATTTTGGAGCTAAGTATGGTTATTATGTCATTTTGGATCTAGCTAAGAATATGAAGTCATTTAGGACCTAAAATATGTCATTTCTTAAGCATATTATATCATTTTAGAGCTAGCTAAGCATATTAAGTCATTTTGGAGGAAAAAATGCTAAGTGTAGGTCATTTTAGAGCTATCCTAGGTTAAATATGTCATTTTTAAGCTAGCTAAGCATATTAAGTCATTTTGGAGGAAAAAATGCTATGTATAGGTCATTTTAGAGCTATCCTAGGTTAAATATGTCATTTTGGAGCTAATTAAGCTTATTATGTAATTTTTGAGCTAGCTAAGCATATTAAATCATCTTGGAGGAAAAAATGCTAAGTATAAGTCATTTTAGAGCTAGTGTAGGTTAAATAGGTCATTTTGGAGCTAAGTTAGGTTATTATGTCATTTTGGAGCTAGCTAAGCATGTGAAGTCATTTAGGACCTAAAATATGTCATTTCTTAAGCATATTATATCATTTTAGAGCTAGCTAAGCATATTAAGTCATTTTGGAGGAAAAGATGCTAAGTATAGGTCATTTTAGAGCTATCCTAGGTTAAATAGGTCATTTTGAAGCTACCTAAGCATATTAAGTCATTTTGGAGGAAAAAATGCTAAGTATAGGTCATTTTAGAGCTATCCTAGGTTAAATATGTCATTTTGGAGCTAATTAAGCTTATTATGTAATTTTTGAGCTAGCTAAGCATATTAAATCATCTTGGAGGAAAAAATGCTAAGTATAAGTGATTTTAGAGCTAGCCTAGGTTAAATAGGTCATTTTGGAGCTAAGTTGGGTTATTATGTCATTTTGGAGCTAGCTAAGCATATGAAGTCATTTAGGACCTAAAATATGTCATTTCTTAAGCATATTATATCATTTTAGAGCTAGCTAAGCATATTAAGTTATTTTGGTGGAAAAGATACTAAGTATAGGTCATTTTAGAGCTATCCTAGGTTAAATATGTCATTTTTAAGCTAGCTAAGCATATTAAGTCACTTTGGAGGAAAAATGCTAAGTATAGGTCATTTTAGAGGTATCCTAGGTTAAATATGTCATTTTGGAGCTAATTAAGCGTATTATGTAATTTTTGAGCTAGCTAAGCATATTGAGTCATTTTGGAGGAAAAAATGCTAAGTATAGGTCATTTTAGAGCTAGCCTAGGTTAAATAGGTCATTTTGGAGCTAAGTAAGGTTATTATGTCATTTTGGAGCTAGCTAAGCATATGAAGTCATTTAGGACCTAAAATATGTCATTTCTTAAGCATATTATATCATTTTAGAGCTAGCTAAGCATATTTAGTCATTTTGGAGGAAAGGATGCTAAGTATAGGTCATTTTAGAGCTATCCTAGGTTAAATATGTCATTTTTAAGCTAGCTAATCATATTAAGTCATTTTGGAGGAAAAATGCTAAGTATAGGTCATTTTAGAGCTATCCTAGGTTAAATATGTCATTTTGGAGCTAATTAAGCTAATTATGTAAGTTTTGAGCTAGCTAAGCATATTGAGTCATTTTGGAGGAAAAAATGCTAAGTATAGGTCATTTTAGAGCTAGCCTAGGTTAAATAGGTCATTTTGGAGCTAAGTAAGGTTATTATGTCATTTTGGAGCTAGCTAAGCATATGAAGTCATTTAGGACCTAAAATATGTCATTTCTTAAGCATATTATATCATTTTAGAGCTAGCTAAGCATATTAAGTCATTTTGGAGGAAAAAATGCTAAGTGTAGGTCATTTTAGAGCTATCCTAGGTTAAATATGTCATTTTTAAGCTAGCTAATCATATTAAGTCATTTTGGAGGAAAAATGCTAAGTATAGGTCATTTTAGAGCTATCCTAGGTTAAATATGTCATTTTGGAGCTAATTAAGCTAATTATGTAAGTTTTGAGCTAGCTAAGCATATTGAGTCATTTTGGAGGAAAAAATGCTAAGCATAGGTCATTTTAGAGCTAGCCTAGGTTAAATAGGTCATTTTGGAGCTAAGTAAGGTTATTATGTCATTTTGGAGCTAGCTAAGCATATGAAGTCATTTAGGACCTAAAATATGTCATTTATTAAGCATATTATATCATTTTAGAGCTAGCTAAGCATATTTAGTCATTTTGGAGGAAATGATGCTAAGAATAGGTCATTTCAGAGCTAGCCTAGGTTAAATAGGTCATTTTGGAGCTAAGTAAGGTTATTATGTCACTTTGGAGCTAGCTAAGCATATGAAGTCATTTAGGACCTTAAATATGTCATTTCTTAAGCATATTATATCATTTTAGAGCTAGCTAAGCATATTTAGTCATTTTGGATGAAAGGATGCTAAGTATAGGTCATTTTAGAGCTATCCTAGGTTAAATATGTCATTTTTAAGCTAGCTAAGCATATTAAGTCATTTTGGAGGAAAAATGCTAAGTATAGGTCATTTTAGAGCTATCCTAGGTTAAATATGTCATTTTGGAGCTAATTAAGCTTATTATGTAAGTTTTGAGCTAGCTAAGCATATTGAGTCATTTTGGAGGAAAAAATGCTAAGTATAGGTCATTTTAGAGCTAGCCTAGGTTAAATAGGTCATTTTGGAGCTAAGTAAGGTTATTATGTCATTTTGGAGCTAGCTAAGCATATGAAGTCATTTAGGACCTAAAATATGTCATTTCTTCAGCATATTATATAATTTTAGAGCTAGCTAAGCATATTAAGTCATTTTGGAGGAAAGGATGCTAAGAATAGGTCATTTCAGAGCTATCCTAGGTTAAATATGTCATTTTTAAGCTAGATAAGCATATTAAGTCATTTTGGGGGAAAATGCTAAGTATAGGTCATTTTCGAGCTATCCTAGGTTAAATATGTCATTTTGGAGCTAATTAAGCTTATTATGTCATTTTTGAGCTAGCTAAGCATATTGAGTCATTTTGGAGGAAAAAAATGCTAACTATGGGTCATTTTAGAGCTAGCCTAGGTTAAATAGGTCATTTTGGAGCTAAGTATGGTTATTATGTCATTTTGGAGCTAGCTAAGCATATGAAGTCATTTAGGACCTAAAATATGTCATTTCTTAAGCATATTATATCATTTTAGAGCTAGCTAAGCATATTAAGTCATTTTGGAGGAAAAAATGCTAAGTGTAGGTCATTTTAGAGCTATCCTAGGTTAAATATGTCATTTTTAAGCTAGCTAAGCATATTAAGGCATTTTGGAGGAAAAAATGCTAAGTATAGGTCATTTTAGAGCTATCCTAGGTTAAATATGTCATTTTGGAGCTAATTAAGCTTATTATGTAATTTTTGAGCTAGCTAAGCATATTGAGTCATTTTGGAGGAAAATATGCTAAGTATAGGTCATTTTAGAGCTAGCCTAGGTTAAATAGGTCATTTTGGAGCTAAGTAAGGTTATTATGTCATTTTGGAGCTAGCTAAGCATATGAAGTCATTTAGGACCTAAAATATGTCATTTCTTAAGCATATTATATCATTTTAGAGCTAGCTAAGCATATTTAGTCATTTTGGAGGAAATGATGCTAAGTATAGGTCATTTTAGAGCTATCCTAGGTTAAATATGTCATTTTAAGCTAGCGAAGCATATTAAGTCATTTTGGAGGAAAAATGCTAAGTATAGGTCATTTTAGAGCTATCCTAGGTTAAATATGTCATTTTGGAGCTAATTAAGCTAATTATGTAAGTTTTGAGCTAGCTAAGCATATTGAGTCATTTTGGAGGAAAAAAATGCTAAGTATAGGTCATTTTAGAGCTAGCCTAGGTTAAATAGGTCATTTTGGAGCTAAGTAAGGTTATTATGTCATTTTGGAGTTAGCTAAGCATATGAAGTCATTTAGGACCTAAAATATATCATTTCTTAAGCATATTCTATCATTTTAGAGCTAGCTAAGCATATTAAGTCATTTTGGAGGAAAGGATGCTAAGTATAGGTCATTTTAGAGCTATCCTAGGTTAAATATGTCATTTTTAAGCTAGCTAAGCATATTAAGTCATTTTGGAGGAAAAAATGCTAAGTATAGGTCATTTTAGAGCTATCCTAGGTTAAATATGTCACTTTTGGAGCTAATTAAGCTTATTATGTAAGTTTTGAGCTAGCTAAGCATATTGAGTCATTTTGGAGGAAAAAATGCTAAGTATAGGTCATTTTAGAGCTAGCCTAGGTTAAATAGGTCATTTTGGAGCTAAGTAAGGTTATTATGTCATTTTGGAGCTAGCTAAGCATATGAAGTCATTTAGGACCTAAAATATGTCATTTGTTAAGCATATTATATCATTTAAGAGCTAGCTAAGGATATTAAGTCATTTTGGAGGAAAGGATGCTAAGTATAGGTCATTTTAGAGCTATCCTAGGTTAAATATGTCATTTTTAAACTAGCTAAGCATATTAAGTCATTTTAGAGGAAAAATGCTAAGTATAGGTCATTTTAGAGCTATCCTAGGTTAAATGTGTCATTTTGGAGCTAATTAAGCTTATTATGTAAGTTTTGAGCTAGCTAAGCATATTGAGTCATTTTGGAGGAAAAAATGCTAAGTATAGGTCATTTTAGAGCTAGCCTAGGTTAAATAGGTCATTTTGGAGCTAAGTAAGGTTATTATGTCATTTTGGAGCTAGCTAAGCATATGAAGTCATTTAGGACCTAAAATATGTCATTTCTTCAGTATATTATATAATTTTAGAGCTAGCTAAGCATATTAAGTCATTTTGGAGGAAAGGATGCTAAGAATAGGTCATTTCAGAGCTATCCTAGGTTAAATATGTCATTTTTAAGCTAGATAAGCATATTAAGTCATTTTGGGAGAAAAATGCTAAGTATAGGTCATTTTAGAGCTATCCTAGGTTAAATATGTCATTTTGGAGCTAATTAAGCTTATTATGTCATTTTTGAGCTAGCTAAGCATATTGAGTCATTTTGGAGGAAAAAAATGCTAACTATGGGTCATTTTAGAGCTAGCCTAGGTTAAATAGGTCATTTTGGAGCTAAGTATGGTTATTATGTCATTTTGGAGCTAGCTAAGCATATGAAGTCATTTAGGACCTAAAATATGTCATTTCTTAAGCATATTATATCATTTTAGAGCTAGCTAAGCATATTAAGTCATTTTGGAGGAAAAAATGCTAAGTGTAGGTCATTTTAGAGCTATCCTAGGTTAAATATGTCATTTTTAAGCTAGCTAAGCATATTAAGGCATTTTGGAGGAAAAAATGCTAAGTATAGGTCATTTTAGAGCTATCCTAGGTTAAATATGTCATTTTGGAGCTAATTAAGCTTATTATGTAATTTTTGAGCTAGCTAAGCATATTGAGTCATTTTGGAGGAAAATATGCTAAGTATAGGTCATTTTAGAGCTAGCCTAGGTTAAATAGGTCATTTTGGAGCTAAGTAAGGTTATTATGTCATTTTGGAGCTAGCTAAGCATATGAAGTCATTTAGGACCTAAAATATGTCATTTCTTAAGCATATTATATCATCTTAGAGCTAGCTAAGCATATTTAGTCATTTTGGAGGAAATGATGCTAAGTATAGGTCATTTTAGAGCTATCCTAGGTTAAATATGTCATTTTAAGCTAGCGAAGCATATTAAGTCATTTTGGAGGAAAAATGCTAAGTATAGGTCATTTTAGAGCTATCCTAGGTTAAATATGTCATTTTGGAGCTAATTAAGCTAATTATGTAAGTTTTGAGCTAGCTAAGCATATTGAGTCATTTTGGAGGAAACAATGCTAAGTATAGGTCATTTTAGAGCTAGCCTAGGTTAAATAGGTCATTTTGGAGCTAAGTAAGGTTATTATGTCATTTTGGAGCTAGCTAAGCATATGAAGTCATTTAGGACCTAAAATATGTCATTTCTTAAGCATATTATATCATTTTAGAGCTAGCTAAGCATATTAAGTCATTTTGGAGGAAAAAATGCTAAGTGTAGGTCATTTTAGAGCTATCCTAGGTTAAATATGTCATTTTTAAGCTAGCTAATCATATTAAGTCATTTTGGAGGAAAAATGCTAAGTATAGGTCATTTTAGAGCTATCCTAGGTTAAATAGGTCATTTTGAAGCTACCTAAGCATATTAAGTCATTTTGGAGGAAAAAATGCTAAGTATAGGTCATTTTAGAGCTATCCTAGGTTAAATATGTCATTTTGGAGCTAATTAAGCTTATTATGTAATTTTTGAGCTAGCTAAGCATATTAAATCATCTTGGAGGAAAAAATGCTAAGTATAAGTCATTTTAGAGCTAGCCTAGGTTAAATAGGTCATTTTGGAGCTAAGTTGGGTTATTATGTCATTTTGGAGCTAGCTAAGCATATGAAGTCATTTAGGACCTAAAAAATGTCATTTCTTAAGCATATTATATCATTTTAGAGCTAGCTAAGCATATTAAGTTATTTTGGTGGAAAAGATACTAAGTATAGGTCATTTTAGAGCTATCCTAGGTTAAATATGTCATTTTTAAGCTAGCTAAGCATATTAAGTCACTTTGGAGGAAAAATGCTAAGTATAGGTCATTTTAGAGGTATCCTAGGTTAAATATGTCATTTTGGAGCTAATTAAGCGTATTATGTAATTTTTGAGCTAGCTAAGCATATTGAGTCATTTTGGAGGAAAAAATGCTAAGTATAGGTCATTTTAGAGCTAGCCTAGGTTAAATAGGTCATTTTGGAGCTAAGTAAGGTTATTATGTCATTTTGGAGCTAGCTAAGCATATGAAGTCATTTAGGACCTAAAATATGTCATTTCTTAAGCATATTATATCATTTTAGAGCTAGCTAAGCATATTAAGTCATTTTGGAGGAAAAAATGCTAAGTGTAGGTCATTTTAGAGCTATCCTAGGTTAAATATGTCATTTTTAAGCTAGCTAATCATATTAAGTCATTTTGGAGGAAAAATGCTAAGTATAGGTCATTTTAGAGCTATCCTAGGTTAAATATGTCATTTTGGAGCTAATTAAGCTAATTATGTAAGTTTTGAGCTAGCTAAGCATATTGAGTCATTTTGGAGGAAAAAATGCTAAGCATAGGTCATTTTAGAGCTAGCCTAGGTTAAATAGGTCATTTTGGAGCTAAGTAAGGTTATTATGTCATTTTGGAGCTAGCTAAGCATATGAAGTCATTTAGGACCTAAAATATGTCATTTATTAAGCATATTATATCATTTTAGAGCTAGCTAAGCATATTTAGTCATTTTGGAGGAAATGATGCTAAGAATAGGTCATTTCAGAGCTAGCCTAGGTTAAATAGGTCATTTTGGAGCTAAGTAAGGTTATTATGTCACTTTGGAGCTAGCTAAGCATATGAAGTCATTTAGGACCTTAAATATGTCATTTCTTAAGCATATTATATCATTTTAGAGCTAGCTAAGCATATTTAGTCATTTTGGATGAAAGGATGCTAAGTATAGGTCATTTTAGAGCTATCCTAGGTTAAATATGTCATTTTTAAGCTAGCTAAGCATATTAAGTCATTTTGGAGGAAAAATGCTAAGTATAGGTCATTTTAGAGCTATCCTAGGTTAAATATGTCATTTTGGAGCTAATTAAGCTTATTATGTAAGTTTTGAGCTAGCTAAGCATATTGAGTCATTTTGGAGGAAAAAATGCTAAGTATAGGTCATTTTAGAGCTAGCCTAGGTTAAATAGGTCATTTTGGAGCTAAGTAAGGTTATTATGTCATTTTGGAGCTAGCTAAGCATATGAAGTCATTTAGGACCTAAAATATGTCATTTCTTCAGCATATTATATAATTTTAGAGCTAGCTAAGCATATTAAGTCATTTTGGAGGAAAGGATGCTAAGAATAGGTCATTTCAGAGCTATCCTAGGTTAAATATGTCATTTTTAAGCTAGATAAGCATATTAAGTCAGTTTGGGGGAAATATGCTAAGTATAGGTCATTTTAGAGCTATCCTAGGTTAAATATGTCATTTTGGAGCTAATTAAGCTTATTATGTCATTTTTGAGCTAGCTAAGCATATTGAGTCATTTTGGAGGAAAAAAATGCTAACTATGGGTCATTTTAGAGCTAGCCTAGGTTAAATAGGTCATTTTGGAGCTAAGTATGGTTATTATGTCATTTTGGAGCTAGCTAAGCATATGAAGTCATTTAGGACCTAAAATATGTCATTTCTTAAGCATATTATATCATTTTAGAGCTAGCTAAGCATATTAAGTCATTTTGGAGGAAAAAATGCTAAGTGTAGGTCATTTTAGAGCTATCCTAGGTTAAATATGTCATTTTTAAGCTAGTGTGACGCCCCCGATTTAATCGTACACTAATCATGCACGCAAATGTGTACGATCAAGATCAGGGACTCACGGGAAGATATCACAACACAACTCTAAAACATAAATAAGTCATACAAGCATCATAATACAAGCCAGGGGCCTCGAGGGCTCGAATACAAGTGCTCGATCATAGACGAGTCAGCGGAAGCAACAATATCTGAGTACAGACATAAGTTAAACAAGTTGCCATAAGATGGCTAGCACAAACTGGGATACAGATCGAAAGAGGCGCAGGCCTCCTGCCTGGGATCCTCCTAACTACTCCTGGTCGTCGTCGTCAGCCTGCACGTAGTAGTAGGCACCTCCAATGTAGTAGTCGTCGTCGAAGCTGGCTCCTGGCTCCTGGACTCCAGCATCTGGTTGCGACAACCAGAAAGAAAGGAAAGGGGAAAAAAGGGGGGAGAAAGCAACCGTGAGTACTCATCCAAAGTACTCGCAAGCAAGGAGCTACACTACAAATGCATGGGTATATGTGTAAAGAGGCCATATCAGTGGACTGAACTGCAGAATGCCAGAATAAGAGGGGGATAGCTAATCCTGTCGAAGACTACGCTTCTGGCAGCCTCCGTCTTGCAGCATGTAGAAGAGAGTAGATTGAAGTCCTCCAAGTAGCATCTCCAAGTAGCATATCCAGGTAGCATCTCCAAGCGCATCTCCAGTCGCATCGCATAGCATAATCCTACCCGGCGATCCTCTCCTCGTCGCCCTGCGGAAAAGCGATCACCGGATTGTCTGTGGAACTTGGAAGGGTGTGTTTTATTAAGTATCCGGTTCTAGTTGTCATAAGGTCAAGGTACAACTCCAAGTCGTCATGTTACCGAAGATCACGGCTATTCGAATAGATTAACTTCCCTGCAGGGGTGCACCACATAACCCAACACGCTCGATCCCATTTGGCCGGACACACTTTCCTGGGTCATGCCCGGCCTCGGAAGATCAGCACGTCGCAGCGCCACCTAGGCAAAACAGAGAGGCCAGCACGCCGGTCTAAACCTAAGCGCACAGGGGTCTGGGCCCATCGCCCATAGCACACCTGCACGTTGCGAGGGCGGCCGGAAGCAGAACTAGCCCCCTTAATACAAGAGTAGGCTTACGTTCCAATCCGGCGCGCGCCGCTCCGTTGCTGACGTCTGAAGTGCTTCAGCTGATACCACGACGTCGGGATACCCATAACTACTCCCACGTAGATGGTTAGTGCGTATAGGCTCGTAGCCGACTCAGATCAAATACCAAGATCTCGTTAAGCGTGTTAAGTATCCGCGAACGCCGAACAGGGCCAGGCCCACCTGTCTCCTAGGTGGTCTTAACCTGCCCTGTCGCTCCGCCACAAAGTAACCGTCGGGGACCGTCGGGAACCCAGGCCCACCTCTACCGGGATGGAGCCACCTGTCCTTTCAGCCCCCAACTCCGTACAGTATCACAGGTAATGTAACAGTGTAAAGTATATAGTATATGCCCGTGATCACCTCCCGAAGTGATCACAGCCCAGTAGTATAGCATGGCAGACGGACAAGAGTGTAGGGCCACTGATGGAACACTAGCATCCTATACTAAGCATTTAGGATTGCGGGTAAGGTATCAATGACTGTAGCAGCAATGACAGGCTATGCATCAGAATAGGATTAACGGAAAGCACTAACATGCTACACTACTCTAATGCAAGCAGTATAGAGTAGAATAGGCGATATCTGTTGATCAAAGGGGGGGCTTGCCTGGTTGCTCTGGCAAGAGAGAGGGGTCGTCAACTCCGTAGTCGAACTGGTCAGCAGCAGCGTCGGTCTCGTAGTCTACCGGAGAGAAGAGGGGGAAGAAATAATGAATACAGAGCAAACAAAGCATCACAAAATATAACAAGGCAATACGCGGTGTTCGGTGTGCCCTAACGCGGTAGTAGGTGATACCGGTGAAGGGGGAAAAACATCCGGGAAAGTATTCCCGGGGTTTCGTGTTTTCGGGCAGAGGAGCCGGAGGGGGAAAGTTGCGGGTTCGATAGGTTAGGGGTGTGTGGCGGACGAACGGACCGCATATCCGGATTCGTCTCGTCGTTCTGAGCAACTTTCATGTAGAAAGTATTTTCATCCGAATTACGGATTAAAAGATATGATTTTCTAAAGATTTAAATCATTTTCTGATTTTAATTATTTATTTAAATTCAACATTATCCAAAACAGTGTTTGCTGACGTCATCATGACGTCAGCATGACGTCAGCAGTCAACAGAGATGTTGACTGGTCAACTAACGTGTGGGTCCCACTAGTCATTGACTGTTTAGTCTAATTAGTGTGTAACTAATCTAACTACTGTTTAATTAAACTAATTAGTTAGTTAGGTTAATGTAATTATGATTAATTAACTTAATTAATTTCTTAATTAAATTATTATTATCTATTTATTTATTTTATATATTATTTTTAATTCCTTTTTTTTAACAAAATGTTCTGGGGCTGGGGCCCCCATGTTAGTGGCCCCAGGGGGCCTTAACGGGTTAGCGGGCAGGAGGGCGACGGGCGCCGGGGCGAGCGCTCACCCGCACGGAGTGTGGCGAGGCGAGGCCAGTGGCCAAGGCGACCGCGGTGGCCGGCCAGCATGGGGAGACGAAATGCGGGGCCGGCGACGAGCGAGCTCGCGGGCGATAGAGGAGGCGCCGCCGGAGTGGGGCCGTGCGGACGGGCTGGCGTGAGGGGCGAGGCCACGGCAGCTGCAGCAGTGGGAGGCGCGGGCGCGCAGGCCGGCGAGGCCG
>NW_021253346.1:15868-16931 GCF_002162155.2 Triticum dicoccoides
TTTGGAGCTAGCTAAGCATATGAAGTCATTTAGGACCTAAAATATGTCATTTCTTAAGCATATTATATCATTTTAGAGCAAGCTAAGCATATTAAGTCATTTTGGAGGAAAAAATGCTAAGTGTAGGTCATTTTAGAGCTATCCTAGGTTAAATATGTCATTTTTAAGCTAGCTAAGCATATTAAGTCATTCTGGAGGAAAAATGCTAAGTATAGGTCATTTTAGAGCTATCCTAGGTTAAATATGTCATTTTGGAGCTAATTAAGCTTATTATGTATTTTTTGAGCTAGCTAAGCATATTGAGTCATTTTGGAGGAAAAAATGCTAAGTATAGGTAATTTTAGAGCTAGCCTAGGTTAAATAGGTCATTTTGGAGCTAAGTAAGGTTATTATGTCATTTTGGAGCTAGCTAAGCATATGAAGTCATTTAGGACTTAAAATATGTCATTTCTTAAGCATATTATATGATTTTAGAGCTAGCTAAGCATATTAAGTCATTTTGGAGGAAAGGATGCTAAGTATAGGTCATTTTAGAGCTATCCTAGGTTAAATATGTCATTTTTAAGCTAGGCTAAGCATATTAAGTCATTTTGGAGGAAAAATGCTAAGTATAGGTCATTTTAGAGCTATCCTAGGTTAAATATGTCATTTTGGAGCTAGCTAAGCTTATTATGTCATTTTTGAGCTAGCTAAGCATATTGAGTCATTTTGGAGGAAAAAATGCTAACTATGGGTCATTTTAGAGCTAGCCTAGGTTAAATAGGTCATTTTGGAGCTAAGTATGGTTATTATGTCATTTTGGAGCTAGGTAAGCATATGAAGTCATTTAGGTCCTAAAATATGTCATTTCTTAAGCATATTATATCATTTTAGAGCTAGCTAAGCATATTGAGTCATTTTGGAGGAAAAAATGCTAAGTGTAGGTCATTTTAGAGCTATCCTAGGTTAAATATGTCATTTTTAAGCTAGCTAAGCATATTAAGTCATTTTGGAGGAAAAAATGCTAAGTATAGGTCATTTTAGAGCTATCCTAGGTTAAATATGTCATTTTGGAGCTAATTAA
>NW_021253346.1:21601-21999 GCF_002162155.2 Triticum dicoccoides
GCTTATTATGTATTTTTTGAGCTAGCTAAGCATATTGAGTCATTTTGGAGGAAAAAATGCTAAGTATAGGTAATTTTAGAGCTAGCCTAGGTTAAATAGGTCATTTTGGAGCTAAGTAAGGTTATTATGTCATTTTGGAGCTAGCTAAGCATATGAAGTTATTTAGGACCTAAAATATGTCATTTCTTAAGGATATTATATCATTTTAGAGCAAGCTAAGCATATTAAGTCATTTTGGAGGAAAAATGCTAAGTGTAGGTCATTTTAGAGCTATCCTAGGTTAAATATGTCATTTTTAAGCTAGCTAAGCATATTAAGTCATTTTGGAGGAAAAATGCTAAGTATAGGTCATTTTAGAGCTATCCTAGGTTAAATATGTCATTTTGGAGCTAATTAAG
>NW_021253346.1:22123-27696 GCF_002162155.2 Triticum dicoccoides
TTATTATGTAATTTTTGAGCTAGCTAAGCATATTGAGTCATTTTGGAGGAAAAAATGCTAAGAATAGGTAATTTTAGAGCTAGCCTAGGTTAAATAGGTCATTTTGGAGCTAAGTAAGGTTATTATGTCATTTTGGAGCTAGCTAAGCATATGAAGTCATTTAGGACTTAAAATATGTCATTTCTTAAGCATATTATATGATTTTAGAGCTAGCTAAGCATATTAAGTCATTTTGGAGGAAAGGATGCTAAGTATAGGTCATTTTAGAGCTATCCTAGGTTAAATATGTCATTTTTAAGCTAGGCTAAGCATATTAAGTCATTTTGGAGGAAAAATGCTAAGTATAGGTCATTTTAGAGCTATCCTAGGTTAAATATGTCATTTTGGAGCTAATTAAGCTTATTATGTATTTTTTGAGCTAGCTAAGCATATTGAGTCATTTTGGTGGAAAAAATGCTAAGTATAGGTAATTTTAGAGCTAGCCTAGGTTAAATAGGTCATTTTGGAGCTAAGTAAGGTTATTATGTCATTTTGGAGCTAGCTAAGCATATGAAGTCATTTAGGACCTAAAATATGTCATTTCTTAAGGATATTATATCATTTTAGAGCAAGCTAAGCATATTAAGTCATTTTGGAGGAAAAAATGCTAAGTGTAGGTCATTTTAGAGCTATCCTAGGTTAAATATGTCATTTTTAAGCTAGCTAAGCATATTAAGTCATTTTGGAGGAAAAATGCTAAGTATAGGTCATTTTAGAGCTATCCTAGGTTAAATATGTCATTTTGGAGCTAATTAAGCTTATTATGTAATTTTTGAGCTAGCTAAGCATATTGAGTCATTTTGGAGGAAAAAATGCTAAGAATAGGTAATTTTAGAGCTAGCCTAGGTTAAATAGGTCATTTTGGAGCTAAGTAAGGTTATTATGTCATTTTGGAGCTAGCTAAGCATATGAAGTCATTTAGGACTTAAAATATGTCATTTCTTAAGCATATTATATCATTTTAGAGCTAGCTAAGCATATTAAGTTATTTTGGAGGAAAAGATGCTAAGTATAGGTCATTTTAGAGCTATCCTAGGTTAAATATGTCATTTTAAGCTAGCTAAGCATATTAAGTCATTTTGGACGAAAAATGCTAAGTATAGGTCATTTTAGAGCTATCCTAGGTTAAATATGTCATTTTAGAGCTAATTAAGCTAATCATGTAAGTTTTGAGCTAGCTAAGCATATTGAGTCATTTTGGAGGAAAAAATGCTAAGTATAGGTCATTTTAGAGCTAGCCTAGGTTAAATAGGTCATTTTGGAGCTAAGTAAGGTTATTATGTCATTTTGGAGCTAGCTAAGCATATGAAGTCATTTAGGACCTAAAATATGTCATTTCTTAAGCATATTATATCATTTTAGAGCTAGCTAAGCATATTAAGTCATTTTGGAGGAAAGGATGCTAAGTATAGGTCATTTTAGAGCTATCCTAGGTTAAATATGTCATTTTTAAGCTAGCTAAGCATATTAAGTCATTTTGGAGGAAAAATGCTAAGTATAGGTCATTTTAGAGCTATCCTAGGTTAAATATGTCATTTTGGAGCTAATTAAGCTTATTATGTCATTTTTGAGCTAGCTAAGAAAATTGAGTCATTTTGGAGGAAAAAATGCTAACTATGGGTCATTTTAGAGCTAGCCTAGGTTAAATAGGTCATTTTGGAGCTAAGTATGGTTATTATGTCATTTTGGAGCTAGGTAAGCATATGAAGTCATTTAGGTCCTAAAATATGTCATTTCTTAAGCATATTATATCATTTTAGAGCTAGCTAAGAATATTGAGTCATTTTGGAGGAAAAAATGCTAAGTGTAGGTCATTTTAGAGCTATCCTAGGTTAAATATGTCATTTTTAAGCTAGCTAAGCATATTAAGTCATTTTGGAGGAAAAATGCTAAGTATAGGTCATTTTAGAGCTATCCTAGGTTAAATATGTCATTTTGGAGCTAATTAAGCTTATTATGTAATTTTTGAGCTAGCTAAGCATATTAAATCATCTTGGAGGAAAAAATGCTAAGTATAAGTCATTTTAGAGCAAGCCTAGGTTAAATAGGTCATTTTAGAACTAAGTTAGGTTATTATGTCATTTTGGAGCTAGCTAAGCATATGAAGTCATTTAGGAACTAAAATATGTCATTTCTTAAGCATATTATATCATTTTAGAGCTAGCTAGGCATAATAAGTCATTTTGGAGGAAAAGATGCTAAGTATAGGTCATTTTAGAGCTATCCTAGGTTAAATAGGTCATTTTGAAGCTAGCTAAGCATATTAAGTCATTTTGGAGGAAAAAATGCTAAGTATAGGTCATTTTAGAGCTATCCTAGGTTAAATATGTCATTTTGGAGCTAATTAAGCTTATTATGTAATTTTTGAGCTAGCTAAGCATATTAAATCATCTTGGAGGAAAAAATGCTAAGTATAGGTCATTTTAGAGCTAGCCTAGGTTAAATAGGTCATTTTGGAGCTAAGTTAGGTTATTATGTCATTTTCGAGCTAGCTAAGCATATGAAGTCATTTAGGACCTAAAATATGTCATTTCTTAAGCATATTATATCATTTTAGAGCTAGCTAAGCATATTAAGTTATTTTGGAGGAAACGATGCTAAGTATAGGTCATTTTAGAGCTATCCTAGGTTAAATATGTCATTTTTAAGCTAGCTAAGCATATTAAGTCATTTTGGAGGAAAAATGCTAAGTATAGGTCATTTTAGAGTTATCCTAGGTTAAATATGTCATTTTGGAGCTAATTAAGCTTATTATGTCATTTTTGAGCTAGCTAAGCATATTGAGTCATTTTGGAGGAAAAAATGCTAACTATGGGTCACTTTAGAGCTAGCCTAGGTTAAATAGGTCATTTTGGAGCTAAATATGGTTATTATGTCATTTTGGAGCTAGCTAAGCATATGAAGTCATTTAGGACCTAAAATATGTCATTTCTTAAGCATATTATATCATTTTAGAGCTAGCTAAGCATATTAAGTCATTTTGGAGGAAAAAATGCTAAGTGTAGGTCATTTTAGAGCTATCCTAGGTTAAATATGTCATTTTTAAGCTAGCTAAGCATATTAATTCATTTTGGAGGAAAAATGCTAAGTATAGGTCATTTTAGAGCTATCCTAGGTTAAATATGTCATTTTGGAGCTAATTAAGCTTATTATGTAATTTTTGAGCTAGCTAAGCATATTGAGTCATTTTGGAGGGAAAAATGCTAAGTATATGTAATTTTAGAGCTAGCCTAGGTTAAATAGGTCATTTTGGAGCTAAGTAAGGTTATTATGTCATTTTGGAGCTAGCTAAGCATATGAAGTCATTTAGGACCTAAATAATGTCATTTCTTAAGCATATTATATCATTTTAGAGCTAGCTAAGCATATTAAGTCATTTTGGAGGAAAGGATGCTAAGTATAGGTCATTTTAGAGCTATCCTAGGTTAAATATGTCATTTTTAAGCTAGGCTAAGCATATTAAGTCATTTTGGAGAAAAAATGCTAAGTATAGGTCATTTTAGAGCTATCCTAGGTTAAATATGTCATTTTGGAGCTAATTAAGCTTATTATGTCATTTTTGAGCTAGCTAAGCATATTGAGTCATTTTGGAGGAAAAAATGCTAACTATGGGTCACTTTAGAGCTAGCCTAGGTTAAATAGGTCATTTTGGAGCTAAATATGGTTATTATGTCATTTTGGAGCTAGCTAAGCATATGAAGTCATTTAGGACCTAAAATATGTCATTTGTTAAGCATATTATATCATTTTAGAGCTAGCTAAGCATATTAAGTCATTTTGGAGGAAAAAATGCTAAGTGTAGGTCATTTTAGAGCTATCCTAGGTTAAATATGTCATTTTTAAGCTAGCTAAGCATATTAAGTCATTTTGGAGGAAAAATGCTAAGTATAGGTCATTTTAGAGCTATCCTAGGTTAAATATGTCATTTTGGAGCTAATTAAGCTTATTATGTAATTTTTGAGCTAGCTAAGCATATTGAGTCATTTTGGAGGAAAAAATGCTAAGTATAGGTAATTTTAGAGCTAGCCTAGGTTAAATAGGTCATTTTGGAGCTAAGTAAGGTTATTATGTCATTTTGGAGCTAGCTAAGCATATGAAGTCATTTAGGACCTAAAATATGTCATTTCTTAAGCATATTATATCATTTTAGAGCTAGCTAAGCATATTAAGTCATTTTGGAGGAAAGGATGCTAAGTATAGGTCATTTTAGAGCTATCCTAGGTTAAATATGTCATTTTTAAGCTAGCTAAGCATATTAAGTCATTTTGGAGGAAAAATGCTAAGTATAGGTCATTTTAGAGCTATCCTAGGTTAAATATGTCATTTTGGAGCTAATTAAGATTATTCTGTATTTTTTGAGCTAGCTAAGCATATTGAGTCATTTTGGAGGAAAAAATGCTAAGTATAGGTAATTTTAGAGCTAGCCTAGGTTAAATAGGTCATTTTGGAGCTAAGTAAGGTTATTATGTCATTTTGGAGCTAGCTAAGCATATGAAGTCATTTAGGACCTAAAATATGTCATTTCTTAAGCATATTATATCATTTTAGAGCTAGCTAAGCATATTAAGTCATTTTGGAGGAAAGGATGCTAAGTATAGGTCATTTTAGAGCTATCCTAGGTTAAATATGTCATTTTTAAGCTAGGCTAAGCATATTAAGTCATTTTGGAGGAAAAATGCTAAGTATAGGTCATTTTAGAGCTATCCTAGGTTAAATATGTCATTTTGGAGCTAATTAAGCTTATTATGTATTTTTTGAGCTAGCTAAGCATATTGAGTCATTTTGGAGGAAAAAATGCTAAGTATAGGTAATTTTAGAGCTAGCCTAGGTTAAATAGGTCATTTTGGAGCTAAGTAAGGTTATTATGTCATTTTGGAGCTAGCTAAGCATATGAAGTCATTTAGGACCTAAAATATGTCATTTCTTAAGCATATTATATCATTTTAGAGCAAGCTAAGCATATTAAGTCATTTTGGAGGAAAAAATGCTAAGTGTAGTTCATTTTAGAGCTATCCTAGGTTAAATATGTCATTTTTAAGCTAGCTAAGCATATTAAGTCATTCTGGAGGAAAAATGCTAAGTATAGGTCATTTTAGAGCTATCCTAGGTTAAATATGTCATTTTGGAGCTAATTAAGCTTATTATGTATTTTTTGAGCTAGCTAAGCATATTGAGTCATTTTGGAGGAAAAAATGCTAAGTATAGGTAATTTTAGAGCTAGCCTAGGTTAAATAGGTCATTTTGGAGCTAAGTAAGGTTATTATGTCATTTTGGAGCTAGCTAAGCATATGAAGTTATTTAGGACCTAAAATATGTCATTTCTTAAGGATATTATATCATTTTAGAGCAAGCTAAGCATATTAAGTCATTTTGGAGGAAAAATGCTAAGTGTAGGTCATTTTAGAGCTATCCTAGGTTAAATATGTCATTTTTAAGCTAGCTAAGCATATTAAGTCATTTTGGAGGAAAAATGCTAAGTATAGGTCATTTTAGAGCTATCCTAGGTTAAATATGTCATTTTGGAGCTAATTAAG
>NW_021253346.1:32026-40967 GCF_002162155.2 Triticum dicoccoides
GAGCTAAGTAAGGTTATTATGTCATTTTGGAGCTAGCTAAGCATATGAAGTCATTTAGGACCTAAAATATGTCATTTCTTAAGCATATTATATCATTTTAGAGCTAGCTAAGCATATTAAGTCATTTTGGAGGAAAAAATGCTAAGTGTAGGTCATTTTAGAGCTATCCTAGGTTAAATATGTCATTTTTAAGCTAGCTAAGCATATTAAGTCATTTTGGAGGAAAAAATGCTAAGTATAGGTCATTTTAGAGCTATCCTAGGTTAAATATGTCATTTTGGAGCTAATTAAGCTTATTATGTAATTTTTGAGCTAGCTAAGCATATTGAGTCATTTTGGAGGAAAAATGCTAAGTATAGGTAATTTTAGAGCTAGCCTAGGTTAAATAGGTCATTTTGGAGCTAAGTAAGGTTATTATGTCATTTTGGAGCTAGCTAAGCATATGAAGTCATTTAGGACCTAAAATATGTCATTTCTTAAGCATATTATATCATTTTAGAGCTAGCTAAGCATATTTAGTCATTTTGGAGGAAAGGATGCTAAGTATAGGTCATTTTAGAGCTATCCGAGGTTAAATATGTCATTTTAAGCTAGCTAAGCATATTAAGTCATTTTGGAGGAAAAATGCTAAGTATAGGTCATTTTAGAGCTATCCTAGGTTAAATATGTCATTTTAGAGCTAATTAAGCTAATTATGTAAGTTTTGAGCTAGCTAAGCATATTGAGTCATTTTGGAGGAAAAAATGCTAAGTATAGGTCATTTTAGAGCTAGCCTAGGTTAAATAGGTCATTTTGGAGCTAAGTAAGGTTATTATGTCATTTTGGAGCTAGCTAAGCATATGAAGTCATTTAGGACCTAAAATATGTCATTTCTTAAGCATATTATATCATTTTAGAGCTAGCTAAGCATATTAAGTCATTTTGGAGGAAAGGATGCTAAGTATAGGTCATTTTAGAGCTATCCTAGGTTAAATATGTCATTTTTAAGCTAGGCTAAGCATATTAAGTCATTTTGGATGAAAAATGCTAAGTATAGGTCATTTTAGAGCTATCGTAGGTTAAATATGTCATTTTGGAGCTAATTAAGCTTATTATGTCATTTTTGAGATAGCTAAGCATATTGAGTCATTTTGGAGGAAAAAATGCTAACTATGGGTCACTTTAGAGCTAGCCTAGGTTAAATAGGTCATTTTGGAGCTAAATATGGTTATTATGTCATTTTGGAGCTAGCTAAGCATATGAAGTCATTTAGGACCTAAAATATGTCATTTCTTAAGCATATTATATCATTTTAGAGCAAGCTAAGCATATTAAGTCATTTTGGAGGAAAAAATGCTAAGTGTAGGTCATTTTAGAGCTATCCTAGGTTAAATATGTCATTTTTAAGCTAGCTAAGCATATTAAGTCATTTTGGAGGAAAAATGCTAAGTATAGGTCATTTTAGAGCTATCCTAGGTTAAATATGTCATTTTGGAGCTAATTAAGCTTATTATGTAATTTTTGAGCTAGCTAAGCATATTGAGTCATTTTGGAGGAAAATATGCTAAGTATAGGTAATTTTAGAGCTAGCCTAGGTTAAATAGGTCATTTTGGAGCTAAGTAAGGTTATTATGTCATTTTGGAGCTAGCTAAGCATATGAAGTCATTTAGGACCTAAAATATGTCATTTCTTAAGCATATTATATCATTTTAGAGCTAGCTAAGCATATTTAGTCATTTTGGAGGAAAGGATGCTAAGTATAGGTCATTTTAGAGCTATCCTAGGTTAAATATGTCATTTTTAAACTAGCTAAGCATATTAAGTCATTTTGGAGGAAAAATGCTAAGTATAGGTCATTTTAGAGCTATCCTAGGTTAAATATGTCATTTTGGAGCTAATTAAGCTTATTATGTAATTTTTGAGCTAGCTAAGCATATTGAGTCATTTTGGAGGAAAAAATGCTAAGTATAGGTCATTTTAGAGCTAGCCTAGGTTAAATAGGTCATTTTGGAGCTAAGTAAGGTTATTATGTCATTTTGGAGCTAGCTAAGCATATGAAGTCATTTAGGACCTAAAATATGTCATTTCTTAAGCATATTATATCATTTTAGAGCTAGCTAAGCATATTTAGTCATTTTGGAGGAAAGGATGCTAAGTATAGGTCATTCTAGAGCTATCCTAGGTTAAATATGTCATTTTAAGCTAGCTAAGCATATTAAGTCATTTTGGAGGAAAAATGCTAAGTATAGGTCATTTTAGAGCTATCCTAGGTTAAATATGTCATTTTGGAGCTAATTAAGCTAATTATGTAAGTTTTGAGCTAGCTAAGCATATTGAGTCATTTTGGAGGAAAAAATGCTAAGTATAGGTCATTTTAGAGCTAGCCTAGGTTAAATAGGTCATTTTGGAGCTAAGTTGGGTTATTATGTCATTTTGGAGCTAGCTAAGCATATGAAGTCATTTAGGACCTAAAATATGTCATTTCTTAAGCATATTATATCATTTTAGAGCTAGCTAAGCATATTAAGTTATTTTGGTGGAAAAGATGCTAAGTATAGGTCATTTTAGAGCTATCCTAGGTTAAATATGTCATTTTTAAGCTAGCTAAGCATATTAAGTCACTTTGGAGGAAAAATGCTAAGTATAGGTCATTTTAGAGGTATCCTAGGTTAAATATGTCATTTTGGAGCTAATTAAGCTTATTATGTAATTTTTGAGCTAGCTAAGCATATTGAGTCATTTTGGAGGAAAAAATGCTAAGTATAGGTCATTTTAGAGCTAGCCTAGGTTAAATAGGTCATTTTGGAGCTAAGTAAGGTTATTATGTCATTTTGGAGCTAGCTAAGCATATGAAGTCATTTAGGACCTAAAATATGTCATTTCTTAAGCATATTATATCATTTTAGAGCTAGCTAAGCATATTAACTCATTTTGGAGGAAAGGATGCTATGTATAGGTCATTTTAGAGCTATCCTAGGTTAAATATGTCATTTTTAAGCTAGCTAAGCATATTAAGTCATTTTGGAGGAAAAATGCTAAGTATAGGTCATTTTAGAGCTATCCTAGGTTAAATATGTCATTTTGGAGCTAATTAAGCTTATTATGTCATTTTTGAGCTAGCTAAGCATATTGAGTCATTTTGGAGGAAAAAATGCTAACTATGGGTCATTTTAGAGCTAGCCTTGGTTAAATAGGTCATTTTGGAGCTAAGTATGGTTATTATGTCATTTTGGAGCTAGGTAAGCATATGAAGTCATTTAGGTCCTAAAATATGTCATTTCTTAAGCATATTATATCATTTTAGAGCTAGCTAAGCATATTGAGTCATTTTGGAGGAAATGATGCTAAGTATAGGTCATTTTAGAGCTATCCTAGGTTAAATATGTCATTTTTAAGCTAGCTAAGCATATTAAGTCATTTTGGAGGAAAAATGCTAAGTATAGGTCATTTTAGAGCTATCCTAGGTTAAATATGTCATTTTGGAGCTAATTAAGCTTATTATGTCATTTTTGAGCTAGCTAAGCATATTGAGCATTTTGGAGGAAAAAATGCTAACTGTGGGTCACTTTAGAGCTAGCCTAGGTTGAATAGGTCATTTTGGAGCTAAATATGGTTATTATGTCATTTTGGAGCTAGCTAAGCATATGAAGTCATTTAGGACCTAAAATATGTCATTTGTTAAGCATATTATATCATTTTAGAGCTAGCTAAGCATATTAAGTCATTTTGGAGGAAAAAATGCTAAGTGTAGGTCATTTTAGAGCTATCCTAGGTTAAATATGTCATTTTTAAGCTAGCTAAGCATATTAAGTCATTTTGGAGGAAAAATGCTAAGTATAGGTCATTTTAGAGCTATCCTAGGTTAAATATGTCATTTTGGAGCTAATTAAGCTTATTATGTAATTTTTGAGCTAGCTAAGCATATTGAGTCATTTTGGAGGAAAAAATGCTAAGTATAGGTAATTTTAGAGCTAGCCTAGGTTAAATAGGTCATTTTGGAGCTAAGTAAGGTTATTATGTCATTTTGGAGCTAGCTAAACATATGAAGTCATTTAGGACCTAAATAATGTCATTTCTTAAGCATATTATATCATTTTAGAGCTAGCTAAGCATATTTAGTCATTTTGGAGGAAAGGATGCTAAGTATAGGTCATTTTAGAGCTATCCTAGGTTAAATATGTCATTTTTAAGCTAGGCTAAGCATATTAAGTGATTTTGGAGAAAAAATGCTAAGTATAGGTCATTTTAGAGCTATCCTAGGTTAAATATGTCATTTTGGAGCTAATTAAGCTTATTATGTCATTTTTGAGCTAGCTAAGCATATTGAGCATTTTGGAGGAAAAAATGCTAACTATGGGTCACTTTAGAGCTAGCCTAGGTTAAATAGGTCATTTTGGAGCTAAATATGGTTATTATGTCATTTTGGAGCTAGCTAAGCATATGAAGTCATTTAGGACCTAAAATATGTCATTTGTTAAGCATATTATATCATTTTAGAGCTAGCTAAGCATATTAAGTCATTTTGGAGGAAAAAATGCTAAGTGTAGGTCATTTTAGAGCTATCCTAGGTTAAATATGTCATTTTTAAGCTAGCTAAGCATATTAAGTCATTTTGGAGGAAAAATGCTAAGTATAGGTCATTTTAGAGCTATCCTAGGTTAAATATGTCATTTTGGAGCTAATTAAGCTTATTATGTAATTTTTGAGCTAGCTAAGCATATTGAGTCATTTTGGAGGAAAAAATGCTAAGTATAGGTAATTTTAGAGCTAGCCTAGGTTAAATAGGTCATTTTGGAGCTAAGTAAGGTTATTATGTCATTTTGGAGCTAGCTAAACATATGAAGTCATTTAGGACCTAAATAATGTCATTTCTTAAGCATATTATATCATTTTAGAGCTAGCTAAGCATATTTAGTCATTTTGGAGGAAAGGATGCTAAGTATAGGTCATTTTAGAGCTATCCTAGGTTAAATATGTCATTTTGGAGCTAATTAAGCTTATTATGTAATTTTTGAGCTAGCTAAGCATGTTAAATCATCTTGGAGGAAAAAATGCTAAGTATAGGTCATTTTAGAGCTAGCCTAGGTTAAATAGGTCATTTTGGAGCTAAGTTAGGTTATCATGTCATTTTAGAGCTAGCTAAGCATATGAAGTCATTTAGGACCTAAAATATGTCATTTCTTAAGCATATTATATCATTTTAGAGCTAGCTAAGCATATTAAGTTATTTTGGAGGGAACGATGCTAAGTATAGGTCATTTTAGAGCTATCCTAGGTTAAATATGTCATTTTTAAGCTAGCTAAGCATATTAAGTCATTTTGGAGGAAAAATGCTAAGTATAGGTCATTTTAGAGTTATCCTAGGTTAAATATGTCATTTTGGAGCTAATTAAGCTTATTATGTCATTTTTGAGCTAGCTAAGCATGTTGAGTCATTTTGGAGGAAAAAATGCTAACTATGGGTCACTTTAGAGCTAGCCTAGGTTAAATAGGTCATTTTGGAGCTAAATATGGTTATTATGTCATTTTGGAGCTAGCTAAGCATATGAAGTCATTTAGGACCTAAATAATGTCATTTCTTAAGCATATTATATCATTTTAGAGCTAGCTAAGCATATTAAGTCATTTTGGAGGAAACGATGCTAAGTATAGGTCATTTTAGAGCTATCCTAGGTTAAATATGTCATTTTTAAGCTAGGCTAAGCATATTAAGTCATTTTGGAGAAAAAATGCTAAGTATAGGTCATTTTAGAGCTATCCTAGGTTAAATATGTCATTTTGGAGCTAATTAAGCTTATTATGTCATTTTTGAGCTAGCTAAGCATATTGAGCATTTTGGAGGAAAAAATGCTAACTATGGGTCACTTTAGAGCTAGCCTAGGTTGAATAGGTCATTTTGGAGCTAAATATGGTTATTATGTCATTTTGGAGCTAGCTAAGCATATGAAGTCATTTAGGACCTAAAATATGTCATTTGTTAAGCATATTATATCATTTTAGAGCTAGCTAAGCATATTAAGTCATTTTGGAGGAAAAAATGCTAAGTGTAGGTCATTTTAGAGCTATCCTAGGTTAAATATGTCATTTTTAAGCTAGCTAAGCATATTAAGTCATTTTGGAGGAAAAATGCTAAGTATAGGTCATTTTAGAGCTATCCTAGGTTAAATATGTCATTTTGGAGCTAATTAAGCTTATTATGTAATTTTTGAGCTAGCTAAGCATATTGAGTCATTTTGGAGGAAAAAATGCTAAGTATAGGTAATTTTAGAGCTAGCCTAGGTTAAATAGGTCATTTTGGAGCTAAGTAAGGTTATTATGTCATTTTGGAGCTAGCTAAGCATATGAAGTCATTTAGGACCTAAAATATGTCATTTCTTAAGCATATTATATCATTTTAGAGCTAGCTAAGCATATTAAGTCATTTTGGAGGAAAGGATGCTAAGTATAGGTCATTTTAGAGCTATCCTAGGTTAAATATGTCATTTTTAAGCTAGCTAAGCATATTAAGTCATTTTGGAGGAAAAATGCTAAGTATAGGTCATTTTAGAGCTATCCTAGGTTAAATATGTCATTTTGGAGCTAATTAAGCTTATTATGTCATTTTTGAGCTAGCTAAGCATATTGAGTCATTTTGGAGGAAAAAATGCTAACTATGGGTCATTTTAGAGCTATCCTAGGTTAAATAGGTCATTTTGGAGCTAAGTATGGTTATTATGTCATTTTGGAGCTAGCTAAGCATATGAAGTCATTTAGGACCTAAAATATGTCATTTCTTAAGCATATTATATCATTTTAGAGCTAGCTAAGCATATTAAGTCATTTTGGAGGAAAAAATGCTAAGTGTAGGTCATTTTAGAGCTATCCTAGGTTAAATATGTCATTTTTAAGCTAGCTAAGCATATTAAGTCATTTTGGAGGAAAAATGCTAAGTATAGGTCATTTTAGAGCTATCCTAGGTTAAATATGTCATTTTGGAGCTAATTAAGCTTATTATGTAATTTTTGAGCTAGCTAAGCATATTGAGTCATTTTAGAGGAAAAAATGCTAAGTATAGATCATTTTAGAGCTAGCCTAGGTTAAATAAGTCATTTTGGAGCTAAGTTAGGTTATTATGTCATTTTGGAGCTAGCTAAGCATATGAAGTCATTTAGGACCTAAAATATGTCATTTCTTAAGCATATTATATCATTTTAGAGCTAGCTAAGCATATTAAGTTATTTTGGAGGAAAAGATGCTAAGTATAGGTCATTTTAGAGCTATCCTAGGTTAAATATGTCATTTTTAAGCTAGCTAAGCATATTAAGTCATTTTGGAGGAAAGGATGCTAAGTATAGGTCATTTTAGAGCTATCCTAGGTTAAATATGTCATTTTTAAGCTAGCTAAGCATATTAAGTCATTTTGGAGGAAAAATGCTAAGTATAGGTCATTTTAGAGCTATCCTAGGTTAAATATGTCATTTTGGAGCTAATTAAGCTTATTATGTAATTTTTGAGCTAGCTAAGCATATTGAGTCATTTTGGAGGAAAAAATGCTAAGTATAGGTCATTTTAGAGCTAGCCTACGTTAAATAGGTCATTTTGGAGCTAAGTAAGGTTATTATGTCATTTTGGAGCTAGCTAAGCATATGAAGTCACTTAGGACCTAAAATATGTCATTTCTTAAGCATATTATATCATTTTAGAGCTAGCTAAGCATATTAAGTCATTTTGGAGGAAAGGATGGTAAGTATAGGTCATTTTAGAGCTATCCTAGGTTAAATATGTCATTTTAAACTACCTAAGCATATTAAGTCATTTTGGAGGAAAAATGCTAAGTATAGGTCATTTTAGAGCTATCCTAGGTTAAATATGTCATTTTGGAGCTATTTAAGCTTATTATGTAAGTTTTGAGCTAGCTAAGCATATTGAGTCATTTTGGAGGAAAAAATGCTAAGTATAGGTCATTTTAGAGCTAGCCTAGGTTAAATAGGTCATTTTGGAGCTAAGTAAGGTTATTATGTCATTTTGGAGCTAGCTAAGCATATGAAGTCACTTAGGACCTAAAATATGTCATTTCTTAAGCATATTATATCATTTTAGAGCTAGCTAAGCATATTAAGTCATTTTGGAGGAAAGTATGGTAAGTATAGGTCATTTTAGAGCTATACTAGGTTAAATATGTCATTTTAAACTAGCTAAGCATATTAAGTCATTTTGGAGGAAAAATGCTAAGTATAGGTCATTTTAGAGCTATCCTAGGTTAAATATGTCATTTTGGAGCTAATTAAGCTTATTATGTAATTTTTCAGCTAGCTAAGCATATTGAGTCATTTTGGAGGAAAAAATGCTAAGTATAGGTAATTTTAGAGCTAGCCTAGGTTAAATAGGTCATTTTGGAGCTAAGTAAGGTTATTATGTCATTTTGGAGCTAGCTAAGCATATGAAGTCATTTAGGACCTAAAATATGTCATTTTTTAAGCATATTATATCATTTTAGAGCTAGCTAAGCATATTTAGTCATTTTGGAGGGAAGGATGCTAAGTATAGGTCATTTTAGAGCTATCCTAGGTTAAATATGTCATTTTAAGCTAGCTAAGCATATTAAGTCATTTTGGAGGAAAAATGCTAAGTATAGGTCATTTTAGAGCTATCCTAGGTTAAATATGTCATTTTAGAGCTAATTAAGCTAATTATGTAAATTTTGAGCTAGCTAAGCATAATGAGTCATTTTGGAGGAAAAAATGCTAAGTATAGGTCATTTTAGAGCTAGCCTAGGTTAACTAGGTCATTTTGGAGCTAAGTAAGGTTGTTATGTCATTTTGGAGCTAGCTAAGCATATGAAGTCATTTAGGACCTAAAATATGTCATTTCTTAAGCATATTATATCATTTTAGAGCTAGCTAAGCATATTAAGTCATTTTGGAGGAAAGGATGCTAAGTATAGGTCATTTTAGAGCTATCCTAGGTTAAATATGTCATTTT
>NW_021253347.1:0-540 GCF_002162155.2 Triticum dicoccoides
GATATCATCTTCTTCTTGTCCGGTCGGCACATATAGAATATCGTCGTTTATGATGCCGAACATATGTGCTTCACCGTCCGGATCATAGTTGTCCATAATCGGGTCAGCTCTATCGTCCGCCATTATGTCAGTCCTGAAAACATGTAGTAAAAACAAATTAATTAAGTGAAGAAGGGGGGCGATGGCGGTGGCGGTGGCGAAAGGGCGGTGGAAAAAGGAGGGGGCGAGGAAGGGGTGGGAGAGGGTGTCGCGGTAGAGCGCGAGACGGGGCGGCAGACGACGGCGTCACGGAGAGGGAGGCGAGGACAACACATTTATAACCCTCGCCGTCCCCTCTCGATCCCTAAAAAAACACCGCGCGCATCGCCGCCCCCCTCGCCGCCCCCTCTCCGTATATACGTTTTTTTGTTAATTATCAAATTTTACGGTTTTTTTTGTTAATTATCAAGTTTTAAGTTATTTACCGTTTTTGTTAAACTAATTAACTAGTTAAAATTAAAAAGAACAAAAAAAATTCTCTCTCTCTCTCTCTCTCTCTCT
>NW_021253348.1:0-496 GCF_002162155.2 Triticum dicoccoides
GTCACTTGAAGGATGTCCAAAAATAGACCATGTTGAACACAGAGGGTGTTCGGGTAGGCTAGAAGGTTCCGTCTGAGAGCACGTTGTTTCTTGACATTCTTGAAATGGCTCCAATTTGTTTCCATGGCTTTGTATGACTAATTTAAGGCGCCATGCAAAGTTTCTCGGGGTTTTGACAATTTTTTCATTTTTTAGAGTTTTCCTGGTGAAAAAAGACTGATAAATGACCAGACATGTAGGAGCTTGCATACGTCATCGGAAATCGTTCAAATCTGACATGGATGCATACGATGAGCATGCCTGCCTTATTGCAAAAGTTGAGGTCATTTCAAGGATGTCCAAAAAGAAGTCCATGTTGAATGAAGGGTGTTTGGGTAGGCCAGAAGGCTTCGCCTGAGAGCATGTTCTTTCCCGACATTCCTTAAATGGACCGAATTGTTTTACATGGCCTTGTATGACCAATTCAGAGCACCATGACAAGTTGTTTGGGTTTTCA
>NW_021253349.1:0-524 GCF_002162155.2 Triticum dicoccoides
CTCCTGGAATAGCAGCCAGGAAAATAAAAAATGATCGATGAGAACGGTCGGTGTAAATGGAGGTCACAAGACACCTAAAATGAAATCATGGAAAAGAACGCTCTGTGCTTACCCAGGCGGTATTCCTACTTCTTCTTGCCTCGCTTGCTCGGGTTGCCTCGAGCATCAGCAGTGATGATTATATTTATGATGATTATTGTGATGATTATTATTGTGATGAAACTTGCTACTTATGATTATATCGATGAGAACTTGCTACTTATGATGATTATATCGATGAGAACTTGCTACTTATGATGATTATTGTGATGAAACTTATTCTATAAAAAGTAGTGATGATTATATTTATAAAACTTGTAATGATTATGATTACCCTTTTTATGAACATTACTCTTTTAATGTGGAAACAATTTATAGTATTCAAGTCTCTTATGATACTCCCACTGTTCTGAATGAGAAGAAATTTGCTTATGTGGAGAGTAGTAAATTTTCTATGCTTGTAGATCATGAAAATAATGCTTTAG
>NW_021253350.1:0-2531 GCF_002162155.2 Triticum dicoccoides
TGCTTTGGTAAGACCAAAAACACAAGGAAGTTTTCCAGGAATTAATTTGACACGGGGCGCCGCTAACTTGGTTCAGCGAGCTGATTAATCAGGTATATTCTCAGGCGAAATGAATCAAAATGCCCAAGTGTCGCTCAGATCTTCAAATTAGATGTGACTTGATTTTATCTATTTTCGGAATAAGAAAACTACTCCCTCCGTTCCTAAATATTTGTCTTTCTAGAGATTTCAACAAATGACTACATACGGAGCAAAATGAGTGAATCTACACTCTAAAATGTGTCGATATACATCCGTATGTGGTAGTCCATTTGAAATCCTAAAAAGACAAATATTTAGGAACGGAGGGAGTAGATGTGAAAGTTTACGATGTACTAACTTGCTAATTGCAATTCAGAAGAAAAACATAGTACTTGCTTACTAAAGAGCATGGATGCCATCACTGAACCGGATTCGCTAGGGCACATGTATCCAGTTCGTGAAAACATGCTAGTCCATGGAGCATAGCCAGCGTCTACTCCGTCACTAGGCAACCGTGAAGCAGAAATAAGAATAGAAATTTGAACTCTAGATGCGGAACTCTTGCTCTTTCCGCGGCAACAGGTAGGCTCGCATACAGAACAAGGTAAAGGGAAATAGAAGGGGGGAATCCAGGCCGGCGAAGAAAAGGGGAATTACCCGAAAATACAGAAGGCGGCGGCGGTAGCCAGTCGGTACCTCGTGTCTTTACAGCGCCGCCAGTCTCAGGTCCTGTATATTTTTACGAGCTCGGCGGGATGATGATCTTGCTCTGCTCTGCATCTCTATTGCTCTTAGCGGAGACAACGGGGCAAAGCTGAGATTTAGGTCACTTTGGCGTTTTTTAGTCGCTGGTTTGCTGCTTGATACACAAAAACTGCTATTTAAGATATTTGGATCCAAAAAAATATGCTCCAGCAAACAATGATGATGTGATTTTTTTTTGAGCAACTGATATTTTGCCACAAGTATTTGGGGCACTCTACCCGGTTGTTGAAAAACCAACGCATCCGCGCAGCCCAACTGTCTCGATGAAAGTTCTTACCACCCCACCTGCCTCTTTCCCATCTCCGTCGCCGGTGGGATCTCGCTGTTCCATGCCACTGCTACCGTCACGGGTTTGTCGTTCGCCCCCGGCTTAGTCGCCACTTTGTCGCCCAATCTCTATCCGTATCTCAAACCAAACCCTAGCCACTCCACTTCACCACAATCCTCCTGTACGCTCCTCTCTGGCGATCTTCGACCTTCTCTGGCATTGCGGGCAACGGATCCGACTCTGAGATCTTCGGATTCATCGATGGGACCTCGTCCAATGCGAGAACAAGGAGGATTTGGCCGTCCGGTGGGCTCTCCGCCGTCTTGGGAGGAAGTCTCAACTCCGCAATCAGAGTCGCTCTGGTGGGAATCCATTACGTCCATGCAAATGATGCTTGGATCCGATGGCGCCGGCTACTCGAGGAGCGTGATCGCGGCGACCATCGGTTGGAGGTACCGCGGTGCAAGATCGGACATCCCGGGGCTGGCGACACAACCCCTGTGATGGTGCCTTGTCGCCACAGGGTTGGGCTCCGAGTTGATGGTCAACGCCGACATGCGACACAACCCAACCGCTACAGAGGATCGATGTGCCCGACGCGCGAGGAACAGGGTGCAACAAGTTGCGGAAGCCCTAGAGGCCGAGACCGCGGAGGCGGAGTCGCATGTCGTCTTGGACATGAACGAGGAAGCCCTCCGTACCCGCATCCTCGAGAAACGGCAAAGAAGGACGACCTCCCCTGCCGCCGCCGCAAAGCAGCAAAACAAGGATGGTTTGTGCCATGGTCGGACTGCCCCAAAGAGGAGAAGTAGAAGTCTGTTGACGGATTGGACAACTCCTACTCGTACAGTGAGTATATCCAGCTCGGTCCGTTTTGGATCTTTGAACGTTACTTCCGCAACCTTGACAATAAAGGCAAGGGCGGCTGATGGTGAAATTTATCCATTATCGTATCATTCGCAGCTAGTAGAAATGTTAATTTTTGGTAGTCTAATTACATGTATGAATTTCTATGCTATGTATGTGCTCAACACCGTGTTCACTTCAAGGGACACGGTTGTGAACGCGAACTTTTAAAGGATGGCCGATAGTTCAGGGACACATCTGAAGTTTTCGCGGATCGTATAGGAGCCTAGATTTGCTCAGTCCAGTTTTAGATGCTCAGGTCATCCTATTAACTTTGGACGCCGATAACGCGCGTATGTTCGGGGTTTTGGACGTCCGCGCCAAACGACTCCGTTCGGACTGGTAGTTAATGAAGCCGAACGAAACCGTTCCGATAGGACAGCTTATCCCCCGAACGACCCAGTCAGCGCGCGACCGAGTTAGCGTGCGGTCATCGCCCTCCTCCATCCCTCCCGATCCCCTCGTAGTTCCTGCCTCCTCTCCATCGCCGGCATGGCTCTCCGTAAAGTTTCCATGGCAAGATCTGGCGATCTGTAGTCTAAATTGAGCCGCCGACCAGGTGAATTCCTCC
>NW_021253351.1:0-386 GCF_002162155.2 Triticum dicoccoides
CGGCGCACACGATGTACGCGAAGTAGAGGGATTGAACCTTACGGTCCAGCACGAGAAAACCAATCTCGACGACGGTACTCACGCACAAAACAATTTCCACGAAGAGAAATCCCAACATAGAGGTTTTCTAAAGCTTCCTCCAAAACTTAGGGATTTTTAGACAGCTTCCCCCAAAACTCGATACGGGTTTTTACCCTAAAAACATATCGTGTCTATTCATAAAAATATAACCTGAATTTTACAAAGGACTAGATAGGCTTTATATAATATCCGCACCCTGACTTGGTCCAAAGACCTCACGCACGCACACCATAAGTAGCTTGGAAAGCAAGCATTTGCTACATATTTAAAAGAAAAGATATGATAGAGGCAAAGGTGTCCCGTCT
>NW_021253352.1:0-2531 GCF_002162155.2 Triticum dicoccoides
TGCTTTGGTAAGACCAAAAACACAAGGAAGTTTTCCAGGAATTAATTTGACACGGGGCGCCGCTAACTTGGTTCAGCGAGCTGATTAATCAGGTATATTCTCAGGCGAAATGAATCAAAATGCCCAAGTGTCGCTCAGATCTTCAAATTAGATGTGACTTGATTTTATCTATTTTCGGAATAAGAAAACTACTCCCTCCGTTCCTAAATATTTGTCTTTCTAGAGATTTCAACAAATGACTACATACGGAGCAAAATGAGTGAATCTACACTCTAAAATGTGTCGATATACATCCGTATGTGGTAGTCCATTTGAAATCCTAAAAAGACAAATATTTAGGAACGGAGGGAGTAGATGTGAAAGTTTACGATGTACTAACTTGCTAATTGCAATTCAGAAGAAAAACATAGTACTTGCTTACTAAAGAGCATGGATGCCATCACTGAACCGGATTCGCTAGGGCACATGTATCCAGTTCGTGAAAACATGCTAGTCCATGGAGCATAGCCAGCGTCTACTCCGTCACTAGGCAACCGTGAAGCAGAAATAAGAATAGAAATTTGAACTCTAGATGCGGAACTCTTGCTCTTTCCGCGGCAACAGGTAGGCTCGCATACAGAACAAGGTAAAGGGAAATAGAAGGGGGGAATCCAGGCCGGCGAAGAAAAGGGGAATTACCCGAAAATACAGAAGGCGGCGGCGGTAGCCAGTCGGTACCTCGTGTCTTTACAGCGCCGCCAGTCTCAGGTCCTGTATATTTTTACGAGCTCGGCGGGATGATGATCTTGCTCTGCTCTGCATCTCTATTGCTCTTAGCGGAGACAACGGGGCAAAGCTGAGATTTAGGTCACTTTGGCGTTTTTTAGTCGCTGGTTTGCTGCTTGATACACAAAAACTGCTATTTAAGATATTTGGATCCAAAAAAATATGCTCCAGCAAACAATGATGATGTGATTTTTTTTTGAGCAACTGATATTTTGCCACAAGTATTTGGGGCACTCTACCCGGTTGTTGAAAAACCAACGCATCCGCGCAGCCCAACTGTCTCGATGAAAGTTCTTACCACCCCACCTGCCTCTTTCCCATCTCCGTCGCCGGTGGGATCTCGCTGTTCCATGCCACTGCTACCGTCACGGGTTTGTCGTTCGCCCCCGGCTTAGTCGCCACTTTGTCGCCCAATCTCTATCCGTATCTCAAACCAAACCCTAGCCACTCCACTTCACCACAATCCTCCTGTACGCTCCTCTCTGGCGATCTTCGACCTTCTCTGGCATTGCGGGCAACGGATCCGACTCTGAGATCTTCGGATTCATCGATGGGACCTCGTCCAATGCGAGAACAAGGAGGATTTGGCCGTCCGGTGGGCTCTCCGCCGTCTTGGGAGGAAGTCTCAACTCCGCAATCAGAGTCGCTCTGGTGGGAATCCATTACGTCCATGCAAATGATGCTTGGATCCGATGGCGCCGGCTACTCGAGGAGCGTGATCGCGGCGACCATCGGTTGGAGGTACCGCGGTGCAAGATCGGACATCCCGGGGCTGGCGACACAACCCCTGTGATGGTGCCTTGTCGCCACAGGGTTGGGCTCCGAGTTGATGGTCAACGCCGACATGCGACACAACCCAACCGCTACAGAGGATCGATGTGCCCGACGCGCGAGGAACAGGGTGCAACAAGTTGCGGAAGCCCTAGAGGCCGAGACCGCGGAGGCGGAGTCGCATGTCGTCTTGGACATGAACGAGGAAGCCCTCCGTACCCGCATCCTCGAGAAACGGCAAAGAAGGACGACCTCCCCTGCCGCCGCCGCAAAGCAGCAAAACAAGGATGGTTTGTGCCATGGTCGGACTGCCCCAAAGAGGAGAAGTAGAAGTCTGTTGACGGATTGGACAACTCCTACTCGTACAGTGAGTATATCCAGCTCGGTCCGTTTTGGATCTTTGAACGTTACTTCCGCAACCTTGACAATAAAGGCAAGGGCGGCTGATGGTGAAATTTATCCATTATCGTATCATTCGCAGCTAGTAGAAATGTTAATTTTTGGTAGTCTAATTACATGTATGAATTTCTATGCTATGTATGTGCTCAACACCGTGTTCACTTCAAGGGACACGGTTGTGAACGCGAACTTTTAAAGGATGGCCGATAGTTCAGGGACACATCTGAAGTTTTCGCGGATCGTATAGGAGCCTAGATTTGCTCAGTCCAGTTTTAGATGCTCAGGTCATCCTATTAACTTTGGACGCCGATAACGCGCGTATGTTCGGGGTTTTGGACGTCCGCGCCAAACGACTCTGTTCGGACTGGTAGTTAATGAAGCCGAACGAAACCGTTCCGATAGGATAGCTTATCCCCCGAACGACCCAGTCAGCGCGCGACCGAGTTAGCGTGCGGTCATCGCCCTCCTCCATCCCTCCCGATCCCCTCGTAGTTCCTGCCTCCTCTCCATCGCCGGCATGGCTCTCCGTAAAGTTTCCATGGCAAGATCTGGCGATCTGTAGTCTAAATTGAGCCGCCGACCAGGTGAATTCCTCC
>NW_021253353.1:0-1460 GCF_002162155.2 Triticum dicoccoides
CAATTTCTGAAGGGCGGACAGGGACGTTGCTAAGTCAGATTTCTTGGTAGATCGCATACTGTGGCGTGGCTTCAGATGAGGAATACGGGATCAGTAATCTTTTTCGTGAGGAAGTCGCAGAGGAAAACAAGGGTGGTCAGACCGGCGGCAACAGGTCGGTTAGATCGCGGCTGGGCATGGCGCCGGGATTCACCAGGTTTGATTTGGAGAAATTCAATGGCACGGGTAACTTCGGTCTATGGAAGACAAGAGTCAAGGATATTCTGGCGCAACAGGGTACCTTGAAGGGTTTGCAGGAGACGAAGCCAGCCAAGGTTGACAACGATGTGTGGGAGAATATGCAAGTGCAGGTGGCCGCTACCATACGGCTTTGTCTTGCGAATCAGGTCATGTATCATGTCATGGACGAAGATACTCCTAAGGGAATTTGGGATAAATTGGCAAATCGTTATATGTCCAAGTCAGCGACCAATAAGCTGTATTTGAAGCAAAAGTTCTATGGGCTGAAGATGCAGGAGGGGTCGGATCTTGTGGAGCATGTGAATGCCTTTAATCAGTTGGTCACGGATCTAGCGCGTCTGGATGTGAAGACTGAGGATGAGGATAAGGCACTACTTCTTCTTGTTTCGTTGCCACCGTCCTATGAGCATTTGGTCATTACATTGCACATGGAAAGACAACCATCAATAATGAGGAAGTCACTACAGCGTTACATGGAATTGAAGCAAAAGAATGCTGCAGAACGGGAGACTACTCAAGGTTTGGGGTTGGCAGTTAAAGGTTCTCAGCTTAGGAAGGGACAAGAGGCGGAGAAGAAAAAGAAGAAAAATGTGAAGCGGTCAGTTTCGGCAAAGATATTCATCTACGCGTTTCGGCGACAGGTTCCACAACAATTTTTGAAGGGCGGACAGGGACGGTGCTAAGTCAGATTTCTTGGTAGATCGCATACTGCGGCGTGGCTTCAGACGAGGAATACGGGATCAGTAATCTTTTTGGTGAGGAAGTCGCAGAGGAAAACAATGGTGGTCAGACCGGCGGCAACAGGTCGGTTAGATCGCGGCTCGGCATGGCGCCGGGATTCACCAGGTTTGATTTGGAGAAATTCAATGGCACGGGTAACTTCGGTCTATGGAAGACAAGAGTCAAGGATATTCTGGCGCAACAGGGTACCTTGAAGGGTTTGCAGGAGACGAAGCCAGCCAAGGTTGACAACGATGCGTGGGAGAATATGCAAGTGCAGGTGGCCGCTACCATACGGCTTTGTCTTGCGAATCAGGTCATGTATCATGTCATGGACGAAGATACTCCTAAGGGAATTTGGGATAAATTGGCAAATCGTTATATGTCCAAGTCAGCGACCAATAAGCTGTATTTGGAGCAAAAGTTCTACGGACTGAAGATGCAGGAGGGGTCGGATCTTGTGGAGCATGTGAATGCCTTTAATCAGTTGGTCACGGATC
>NW_021253354.1:0-408 GCF_002162155.2 Triticum dicoccoides
CGCTGTGCCCACCGGTGTACTGCCCATGCATGTGGATACAGTGGGTTTATACGTGCACGTACAATACATGTACTATTCAAGTACTGATGCATTCATGCATAATCATACAACCGATCGGGTCCAGTCCAATGTTTTGCAGCTGCTAAAGTTGTTGAGCGCTGCATCTCATGTCTGCCAGATGAGATACGACGTGGCTTCTCAATACACCTTTTGGGTACGCCGGTTCCTGTATATTTCTCACAGTACGTGTACGTCTTCCTTGCTTAGGTTGGGAGCTGGATCCGTACTTTTACATGGTGCCCGATGTGATAAATGCATGCCACGTCACAGCTTGTATCGTGCAGCCGTGTATTTTGTTGGATGTTGCTTTACATACTTTGTTTGAATGTTGTTTTATATATAAAGTGA
>NW_021253355.1:0-655 GCF_002162155.2 Triticum dicoccoides
CCGCGAGGATATGACCGAGGTGGAATATGGTGGAGGGGGCACCGCACACGGCTAAGGAACGATCCGTATATCAACTTGTGTGTTGTGGGGTGCCCCCCTGCCCCCGTATATAAAGGAGCAAGGGGAGGGCCGGCCAAGGAGGAGGAGGCGCGCCCAAGGGGGGAGTCCTACTCCCACCGGGAGTAGGACTCCTCCTTTCCTAGTAGGAGTAGGAGAGAAGGAAGGGAAAGAGAGAAGGGAAGGAAGGAGGGGGTGCGGCCCCTCCCCCTAGTCCAATTCGGACTAGGCCTTGGGGGGGCGCGCGGCCTGCCCTAGGCAGCCCCTCTCTCTTTCCCGTATGGCCCAATAAGGCCCAATACTTCTCCCCGGCGAATTCCCGTAACTCTCCGGTACTCCGAAAAATACCCGAATCACTCGGAACCTTTCCGAACTCCGAATATAGTCGTCCAATATATCGATCTTTACGTCTCGACCATTTCGAGACTCCTCGTCATGTCCCCGATCTCATCCAGGACTCCGAACTCCTTCGGTACATCAAAACTCATAAACTCATAATATAACTGTCATCGAAACCTTAAGCGTGCGGACCCTACGGGTTCGAGAACTATGTAGACATGACCTAGAACTATTCTTGGTCAATAACCAATAGCGGAAC
>NW_021253356.1:0-661 GCF_002162155.2 Triticum dicoccoides
ATACTTCGAAGGAGATTGTCTGTTTTGTACACGAAAGTCATCCGGTTTTTGCCGTAAGCCTCTCTACTTTGTTGCACATGCTATGTGGATGAAATGATGATACCATGCCAACTTGGAACCTTTTTAGAGTTCATTTCAAATGCTTTTCAACTTCATGGTCTTATAGCTCAAAATAATCAGTAAATGCATGAAAAATAACAAAATGAAGTCAGAAAGGGTTGTAAATTGATGATGTGGATTTGAATGGTGCATTTTGAACATAGAAAAACAAGGGGGTTCAATTAAGTTCAAAGAAATTAAATCCCTTTGTAACAGACGTGTTTCCGTATGAAACCCTGATACTTCGAAGGAGATTGTCTGTTTTGTACACGAAAGTCATCCGGTTTTTGCCGCAAGCCTCTCTACTTTCTTGCACATGCTATGTGGATGAAATGATGATACCATGCCAACTTGGAACCTTTTCAGAGTTAATTTCAACTGCTTTTCAACTTCATGGTCGTATAGGTCAAAATAATCAGTAAATGCATGAAAAATAACAAATGAAGTCAGAAAGGGTTGTAAATTGATGATGTGGCTTTGAATGGTGCATTTTGAACACAGAAAAACAAGGGGGTTCAAATAAGTTCAAAGGAAATTGAATCCCTTTGTAACAGACGTGTTT
>NW_021253357.1:0-390 GCF_002162155.2 Triticum dicoccoides
TGAAATTTAACACACACACACACACCTCATATCCTTGTTTACTTGTACAATTTTATTCAGCTTTTCTTAAACCGGAAATTTTGAATTCTGATTTTTTTCAAAAATTCAGCCTCTATGGAGGCCGAGATCCAAAACCCAAAACTCTATAGTTATATGTTATAATGACTTGGTTATTTGAAACTTGTTTCATACTTTAGTGTTTGGTTTTGACCTCAGGAAAGTCTTCCACTACAAATTTGGTCAATTCACCAACGACTATAAGCTCAAGATGGTGTGGCTGGTTTCGTTAAAAGAGGTGGTCTGGGTAAAATTTGGGACTTTGTAGAACCTGTTAGTGCTATTGTGGAAGTTATTAGTATAGAAACTTCACAACAACAAGTATATATGATC
>NW_021253358.1:0-400 GCF_002162155.2 Triticum dicoccoides
CACCACCTTTAGTACCGGGTCATGGCATAAACCGGCACTAAAGGGGGGGCCTTTAGTACCGGTTTGTGCCACCACCCGGTACTAAAGGGGGTCGCTTCCCGCCGAAAGGCCTGGCCAAAACAGGCCTTTAGTACCGGTTGGTGGATCCAACCGGTACTAAAGGTGCCCTCTATATATACAACTGCTACGAAAATTTCAGTTTCCCTCTGTTTTCCTTCCTCTGTTCTGTCGTCTTCATCGCCGTCGCCGCCGCCCTCGATCGTCTCCGACGTCGCCGCTCGTCTCCGTAGCCGCCCCCGTCCCCGTCGCCGCCCCCGTCCCCGTAGCCGCCTTCGTCTCCGTCGCCGCCCCGGGCCCGTCCCCGTCGTGCCGTCCCCGTCCCCGTCGCACCGTCCCCGCC
>NW_021253359.1:0-1070 GCF_002162155.2 Triticum dicoccoides
GTACATGGACATGCATAGTAGTCGATGTGAGAGTCATTCTGAACCTTACCCAAAAATTCCTAGTTTCTTCTAGGGGTCCCAAAAATTATTAGTTGCTTCAATGTTGGATTGGTGGAACAAAAACAAGCCTTGTCTAAGTGGGCTATCATTCAAACAGAAATGACACTGTGCGTCATCCTATGACATTTTTTTTATATGCAGTGTCCAGGATTGCCCTTCAACAAGGAAACAAACTTAAAATGTTCATGGCAAGTTCCAGAACAGCTGTCACAACGGCCCATATCAGTCCTGACGTAGTATTCATGATAGTCTAAATTAATGTGACGGTCCTCTTTTTAAAAGAATGCTATGGGAAAATTACTAGAATGATCTTGGGTTTGGGTGTATACATTTTATTAAACTTGCAAAAGTAAGACATAAACTTTTAGTTGAACTTACTCATGTAAATTTCCGTAAAATAATACCATTTACGACCTGCATATAAATATGAAAATGAGAATGTTGCAGTTTAAGTTCAACTTTTTTTTTGCGGGCAAAAAGTTCAGACTTTTAAATTAGAGCACTTTCATTTTCACCAAGGCCACAAATGATCATATTAATTTGCAAAGAATTATATGTGTAAGTTGCAAATCAAGATATACGTCTTTTATTTCTTTCTTCATAATTTTAACTTACAAACATGTTTTTGCAAAGTTTACGAAAATGAATTCTTTTTTCTTAATTAGGTGTACCTAGGTTACAAAACTTCTACTAAATATTGTGGTTCTTTTTTTGTGTGTGACGGAAATGCTGTGGTTCTTTTGTACAGTCTAGCTGCCTTGAAAGTGCACGTGCATTATACACACACGCACCAATCCAAAAGATATTTTTAATTCTAGCAAGCATGTGTGTTTACGTTATGAAATCATAAATCACCCGGAAATTACTTCTCACATTGAAATAGATTCGGTGGCAATCGTGAACATATAATACATGCTCAGAAATATTGCAAAAAAAGAAAGAATCATCATATCCTCAGCTTTCATGGTGGAATTAATCTAGTAAAAAGAACTAAACTTGATCAAACTTTA
>NW_021253360.1:0-466 GCF_002162155.2 Triticum dicoccoides
ACGTAGCTCCTCCTTCATAGCCCGCATCACACTACGGGCATCCTTGGCTTCGGCGTCGGCTTTCTTCAGGCCCTCTTGCTCCGCTCGGCGTTCTCCTTCAAGAACCTCCTGGCGGTCGGTAGCATCTTTTAATTTCACGGCCATTCCGGCCATCTCCTCCCTGCTTCGGCAGTGAGCAGCCTTCTCGGCTTCTAGCTCTTCTACTGCCTTCGAGGCAGCCGCCTCGCTTTTTCTGGCTTGCTCCTTGGCCCGAGCAAGCTCTGCTCGAAGGTCTTCCGCAGCAGCGGCACCATCTGCATCAAGCATACAAATTGTAAGGAATGGGCGTCAGCTCCCTTACTAGGCGACCGCGGAGCAACCACATACCTTGTGACTCATCAAGTCGTTTATTGACCAGCGAGATGTCCGCATCCGCAACGTCGAGTTGCCTTTTCAGCTCGGCAACTCCATCAGTCCGGCTGGCCAC
>NW_021253361.1:0-806 GCF_002162155.2 Triticum dicoccoides
GCAGTGGGTCTCTATCGCGACCACTGCGTGAGTGCCTCGCCCCCTCCCCTCCTCGCTACCCAACCATAAAGCAGTACCTTTCTCCGGCCGATTTTCCCGTGCAGAAACGCATGAGCCTTTCCGCGCTCCGAATTTGTTCGTGCTTTTGCCCGTGAGGGCAGCGAGTTACACGTGCAGCTATTGGTTTTCTGCTGATGCTGGTAGTTAGTAACTGGTGCCGGATTGTGAGATGCGCGATCCCTGTCACACAGGTTCTGCAGTCTGTTGATGGTTACTTGTTCAGAGCAGAGCTCACAGGACATCACAACAACTGTTGCATAGGTTTTTCTTTTCTTTTCAAAAAGAACTGTTACTCCCTCCTATCTGAAATAATTGACGCAACTACTACAACATAATTCGGATCAGAGGGAGTACATAGAGTTGTTATGTTGATCAATAATCATGCACTGATCTTTTCACGGCGAGTACACAACGCATCATGTGAATCCAAAGCTCTAGGAGCTAGTCAGGTAGGAGCAACATTAACACACTTCACAAGAACTAGACACACAGTTTACTTGCAGCACAATACGGTGTGATGACGAACAATGTCAGATTTTCAGTCTGCTTACACTTGAAATAACACCATGTATATAGTTGGTTTTAAGTTGGTCTGGTTGCCATCTTCATTTCAACCTGACATAGCAAACAACACCAAAAACAAAAGGAAAGCCTTAATGCAGAGTTGCAGGCTGATGATAATAAAACCAAGCAAGCAAAAAATTTGATGTTTGCTGAAACTAACTGACATCAGTGGTCAGGCTGCT
>NW_021253362.1:0-1073 GCF_002162155.2 Triticum dicoccoides
AGGTTTGAGGCAATTCAAAAGCCGGTGGCATTGAGTGGGGTCGATGACGTTGGCCAGCGCAGATTGCATTTTGCTTCGTCCTGTAAAAGGTCCCAGCCAACCGTTTTGGAAAACCAAAACATGGTGCATATGCACACGCAGTTGTTATGGGAGACTGGAGTCCACATGGTCTTGGGTTAAAGTTCCATAGCTATTCTAGTGATCTTGTTTAGTCTGGAGTGTATGTCTTAGTCAACTTGAAACTAACTACTCCCTCTGTAATCTTTGAACTACAAAGACATCTTACATTGAGTTACTGAGAAGAAATTTAAAAGGTATCGATTATTCTGTAGAAGCCATGTTATAAAATTATCTTCATGCATGTAACAAAAAAATGCAATACGTCACAGTCGACTGGGAAAAATAGGTTCATATGAATACACAAAACATCACTCTGTTGTAATAATTTGTTCATCTAGTGCAAACAAAAACTAATGTACATCTTATTCTTAGAGTTTTCATAAATAGATAATTTTGCATGGATCTTAATGTTTCATTTTTGTGGGTGAACACTTGTATTACTCAAACGCAGTCCAGATTACAGTTTACTTTTCAACGATCAACTGCATCAAGTGACCCTAAGCCCAACCAAACCATAGTCCTACTTTCAGTTCTAGCAAAGTTTGCCAAAAATAAAAATCACTAGCCACATTTTGGCTAGACTTAATATGAGTAATACAAGCATTAATTAGGAAGAGATGTTAGATGTTTGATCTCTGCCACCACAGAAGCAAGGACTAATCTATCAACGACTTCATCCTTGAGAATGTTCACCACACAAACTGAGTCCACTTTGAGCAAAATAAGAAGATATGTTCGCTATAAGGAGATACCCTCCATGCAAACAAAGCTCGGTCTCCATCGCATCTCTACGAGAAAAGATTTCCATGCATTAAGAGAAGAAAATAGTGCTTGTGTTGTCTCGGAGAACGATTCGAGCTCCTACCCTCCATCTCATGACCAAGATCCGTTAGTGTCTAACCGGCCCATCCGAGCCATCCGAAGGAATGGTCCATTTAGGCAGATGACCAACG